>NC_077232.1:252052681-252207681 GCF_027887165.1 Monodelphis domestica
AAGAAAGAAAGAAAGAAAGAAAGAAAGAAAGAAAGAAAGAAAGAAAGAAAGAAAGGAAAGAAGGAAGGAAGAAAGGAAGGAAGGAAGGAAGGAAGGAAGGAAGGAAGGAAGGAAGGAAAGGAAGGAAGAAGGAAGGCGAGGAGGAAAGAAGGAAGGAGGGAAGGAAGGAAGAAAAAATTTATTAAGCATTTTCTATTTTTCAGGCACTGGGAAAAACTGTGTCAGAAGGATAGATCCTGTTCTCAAAGGGCTTACATTCTATTATTATTATTATTATTAAAACCCTTATCTTCTGCCTTAGAATTAATACTGAGAATTCATTCCAAGTCAGAAGAGGTGATAAGGCCTAGTCAATAGAGGTTAAGTGATTTGTCCAGGGTCACAAAGCTAGGCAGTGTCTGAGGCCCCATTTGAACTCAGGACTTTCCATCTCCCAGATCTAGTTCTCTACTCACTGAGCCATCTAGCTGTCCCAGGGAACTTACATTTTAATGGAGGAACATAACTCATGAAGGGAATCAGGAAAGCAGATAAGACCATATGGTACAGAGATGGCTGGGAAGCAGAAGGGAGGCCCAGTTCTGGACAAAATAAGAACAAGTTTCACCATCAGAACCCAAACGTTCTGGTAGGGGCAAAGATGGAGATGGAGACCAGAGTGGAGGCAAACATGACATAGAGATGGTGAGGAAGTGACCTCTACATTGTAGCACCCCCCATATTGAGAACCCAAGATGGGAAAGGAAATTGAGGGCATTAAAAGAGACAAAACAGTTTCCCTTAAATAATTCATGGTTATAAGGGAGGGTAAAATCCAGGCTCAGATCTCTGTTGTTCCTTGAGCTCTAAGGGCTTCTTGCTTGCTTCTCTTCTCTCCAGTAGTCTGGGTACAAGATCTTTGCCCTTTTCTGCTCCCATAAGACAGCGTACCATCTTGTTTCCAGTTGTTTATAAAGGAGATTACCACAAAGCAGGAACACGAAGGGCAATATAGAATGCCAAACCTGGAGTCAAGAAGACTCATCCTCACAAGTTCAAATCTAGCCTCAGATACTTATTATCTCTGTGTTTCTGGACAAGTCACTTAGCCCTGTTTGCTTCAGTTGCTTCTTCTGCAAAATGAGCTGGAGAAAGAAATGGCAAATCATTCCAGTATCTTTGCCAACAAACTTCAAATAGGGCCACAAAAAGTCAGACATGACCAAAAAATGACTGAAAATAAAAATTGGCACACAAATGTTATATGCTGGCTTAAAAGTAAAAATGTAAAAGAATTGACAAAATGTAAAAGTCAAATTGCTCTGGACCTTGTCACTTTTCAATTATCCACAGATTATCCAAAGGGCATTCATGTGAAGTTCCCAGATGCCAATAGAACAATATATGGAAGAAGAGGACAGATTGGCCATGTTTGACAAGTTCTGATCTACAAGGAAAGAAGTTCCACAGGGAGAGGTCCCTTTTGTGATGTAATCAGCTTTGTTTCAACTAAAAAGGCTCAGGGAGTTGCTTACATAGCAATGTGGTTCCTATTTAGCTCCTTCATATGCACTGGAAACCAAAGAGATTGTGAGATGAATCCAAATTGAATCCCAAAGATACTGAGTGGATACAATTACCCTGTGAAGTGGAATACAGTCTGGGAATGGGATGGGGATGCGAAGCCCCCAGATGTAGATCAGATGCGATTATGGAAGAAGGTGGCTACATCATGTCCTCCAGCATGCCTCCTTGCTCTGGTTCAAATTCTATGTCTCCATTGACAAAGCATGAATCAAAATTTGATCAGGATATTTGTCTGCCCTCAACAAAGTGTTCTATACTTTGAAGAATATGACTCTAGTGTGATATTTGCATTTTCACTGTAACATATGCAGGTATTAACCACTGTGGGGGAAAGGAACTGAATTTGGAGCCAGAGGATGTGGGTTAGAATCCTAGCTGTGTCATCCATTATCTCTGTGTACCTGGGCATGCCACTAACAAAAAAATGAATCTGGAGGAAGAAAAAGTCGAGAATCTAAAGGGAAATTACCAAAAAAGAAAAGTAGAGACTTAGCAATAGCAGCTCTCAAACTATACTACAGTATAAATAAATCATTGGAACTGGTAAAAGGAGAGGGGAGAGGGAGAGGGAGAAGGAAGGGGAGAGAGGAGAAAGACAGATAAAGAGAGAGACAGAAAGGGAGGGAGGGAGAAAGTCAGAGATAAAGAGAGACAGAAAGAGAAGGAGAGAGGAGATAAAGAGATAGAGAGACAGAGAAGAAGAGAGGGAGGGAGAGAAGGAAAGAGAAAGGGAGACAGAGAAGGAGAGAAAGGGAGAAGGAAGGATGAGAGAGAGAGAGAGAGAGAGAGAGAGAGAGAGAGAGAGAGAGAGGAGAGAGGAGAGAGAGAGAGAGAGAGAGAGAGAGTATGGATAGGTTATTTAACTTCACTGGGTCTGTTTCCTTGATTGTAAAATGAGGAAGGGGTTAAATTAGACAGCCTCTAAGAGTCCTTTAGATCTATGATTCTAAGGGCCAAGTCTCTGCTTATATTTATGTCTGTTGAGCAGCATTTGGTTTCTCAGCACTTTTTCTTTCATATATACTCTGGAATTGCTTTCCGTCCACAGTATTTTTCCTTCCTGCTCAAGGGAGCCAAAGTAGGACATCTCTCCATTGGGGCCTACAGGGAAGGGTTTGCCTTCCTCTGGCATATCAGCTGTTGGCAATGATTAGAGGCAGGATACTGGACTGGAAGGACAAACAGGCCAACTTAGTTCAGCAGCACCAATATTTTAGCCAGAAACAGCCTTCCCCAGAGCCTACTTTGCATAGACAGTTCTGCTGACCACATAGAGTTAGACGGGCATGGCTGTCCCTGGAAACTTCCTTTTCAGCAACAGTAGCGCCCTGTTTAAAGGAGCTAAGAATGGAATATGATCATCTCATTTATATGCTGCCACGAAGTTTTAGACAACACCGGCATGGGCTTTCAACATTGAAAAAAATCAAGAAAGCACCCTGCGAATAATAGGACCACTGTACATGGAAGCTAGAAAAATAGTGATCCAAGGCCATCAGTCATCCAAGCTGACAACAACTTCTTTCTCTCCCTGTCTCCGGCTCTCTCTCTCCTCTCTCTCTCTTTCTCTCTCTCTCTCTCACACTCTGTCTCTGTCTCTCTCTGTCTCTCTCTCTGTCTCTGTCTCTGTCTCTGTCTCTCTCTCTCTCTCTCTCTCTCTCTCTCTCTCTCTCTCTTCTCTCCATCTCTCTCTCTCTCTCTCTCTCTCTCTCTCTCTCTCTCTCTCTCTCTCCATCTCTCCATCTCTCTCTCTCTCTCTCTCTCTCTCTCTCTTTCTCCTCTCTCTCTCTCTCTCTCTCTCTTTCTCTCTCTCTCTCTCTCACACTCTGTCTCTGTCTCTGTCTCTCTGTCTCTCTCTGTCTCTGTCTCTGTCTCTCTGTCTGTCTGTCTCTCTCTCTCTCACTCTGTCTCTCTCTCTGTCTCTGTCTTTCTCCTCTCTTTCTCTTCTCTCTGTCTCTGTCTCTCCTCCCCTTCTGTTCTCTCTCTCTCCCCTTCCCTTTCCCTTTCTCTTGTTCTCTCGTTTTCATCTCTCACCCATGTTTTCTCTTGCTCTCTCTTCTCTCTCTCCTCTTGCCTTCCCTCTCTCTTTCCATCTCTCTTTCCCCTCTGTCTTTCCCTCCCTCTCCTCTCCTCTCCTCTCTCTCTCTCTCTGTCTCTGTCTCTGTCTCTTGTCTCTCTCTCTCTCTCTCTCTCTCTCTCACTCTGTCTCTCTCTCTGTCTCTGTCTTTCTCCTCTCTTTCTCTTTCTCTCTGTCTCTGTCTCTCCTCCCCTTCTGTTCTCTCTCTCTCCCCTTCCCTTTCCCTTTCTCTTGTTCTCTCGTTTTCATCTCTCACCCATGTTTTCCTCTTGCTCTCTCTTCTCTCTCTCCTCTTGCCTTCCCTCTCTCTTTCCATCTCTCTTTCCCCTCTGTCTTTCCCTCCCCTCTCCTCTCTCTCTGTCTCTCTCTGTCTCCCTGTCTCTGTCTCTGTCTCTCTGTCTCTCTCCTCTCTTTATCTTTCTCTTTGTACTCAATTTCCCTCTTTCTGTCTATCTGTCTTTCCGCCTCTTTCTCTCTCACTCTCCTCCCCACCCCACCCCTGACCTTAGCATTCCAGGAATGCTATGACACAAATCCCCAGTCTGGGAGAGGCAGCAAAAACCTGTCAAGGCAACAGAAAGCCTCAAGACAAAGGCACTATCCAATAAAACAGTCCAATCATACTTTGCCAAGGGAATGGACCCAAGAAATAGATCGATTTCTTCAGGGTTTTTGTGAGCATTTAATTTGTATGGAAAGACTGCCCAATCTTCAGTCAAGAGACTTAGGTTCCAATCCTGCCTCTACCACTGACTATCTGGCATGACATTGGATAAGTCACTTGCCTTCTAAGGACCTTTGTTTTCCCATTTATAAAAAGATGCTTCTAAGGTCCTTTCTAGCTTGAGGACCAAGATCCTAAGAGCCATGCTCTGTGGGCTAAGAAGGTCCTGGAAGAACACAGTTTCAAGGGGATTAGTGCAGACCATCCCACAAGGGTCATCTTTCTAAAGGGCATGGTAAGGGGCAGCTGGGTAGGTCAGTGGATTGAGAGCCAGGCCTAGAGACGGGAGGTCCTAGGTTCAAATCTGGCCTCAGACACTTCCCAGCTGTGTGACCCTGGGCAAGTCACTTGACCCCCATTGCCTAGCCCTTACCACTCTTCTGCCTTGGAGCCAATACACAGTATTGACTCCAAGAAGGAAGGTAAGGATTTTAAAAATAAATAAAGGGCATGGTGAGTCCAAGAAAAAAATACAGGGAATAGGAGTAGAAGAATGAGCGTGGTTGCTAGTATTTAATTAGCAGCAATGTAGCAAATAGAGTGCTAGGTCTGGTTTCAGGAAACCTTGCATTCAAATTCTACCCTGGGCAAGGCATCCAACTCATCTTAGCCTTTGTTTCCTTATCTATAAAATGGAAATAATAAAGTGCTTGTAAGCAGACAAGTCTATTGTGAGGTTCAAATGAGATGATATATCTACCATGCTCTACAAACCTTTAAGAATCCTATGAATCAATTTATCAATGTTTGTTAAGCACCTCCTAATGTGCTAGGAATTGAAGATAAAAAGAAGAAGATAATCACTATTCCCAATGAGTTTAACAGTAGAATTGGGGAGCTATGATTATCATCTCAATTTCTGAAACCGAAAGTTCCTAAATTCAGCCTCAGATACTTACTAGCTATAAGTTTCTCACCCTCTGTCTTCTTCAGTTTGAAGTTAAAAGCTAAATCCTGTCTCAGGTACTTACTAGCTATAAGTCATTCAACCTCTGTTTTCCTCAATTTCTCCATCTATACAATAAGGATAATAATAGCATCTACTTCCCAGGGTGCTTGTGAGAAGAAAATGTGATCATATTTGTAAAGTACTTTGCCCATCTTAAAGTGATATGTAAATTCTAATTATTATTATTATCATCATCACATCTGAAAATGGGTCTGGATTTTCAAATTGTCACATTAGGGGATTCCCCCCAACCTTAATTGCTGACTGAACTAAGTCATAGGTTTTGGAAAAATAAAAAGACAGATTATGTTATAAATTAACTCAGTGCTCTTAGGAGAAAATTACAATAATAACCTTTAAACTGATGATGCTGATAAGCTAAATGAAATCGAAGTGAGTCATTCTTTTTACAATTGAAACTGATTTAATTTAGATCTATGATTTTATGATTCTATGAAGTGAGGAAGGTTCAGTATCCATGGCATAATATGATAGTCCCAAGTTCAATTCCTGCCTTAGATTCTTACTGGTTGTGGGCAAAATTATTTAATTTCTGGCACCTAAGTTTCTTCATCTGTAAAAATAAGAGAACTGAACTAAATGGCCTCTATGATACCTTCAAGCTCTAAATCTATGGCTCTATAATCCTTGTGAAATACCACCCATCTGTCCTTCCCCCTCTTTCCAAAGGGACAACTACTCTTATGGCACCTAAACCACACTGCCCAATACCACATTGAACCATCTCCACTGCTACATGCCACTCAAGTTGACTTAGGAATCACAAGATCAAGGAAATAAAGATGGAAAGATATTAGGAGCGAAATCAATATGGACGCCTCTCTTTTACATATCCCAACAGTCTTGACAACTTCAAAGTAGCCAATATGAATATAATTAATAAGCAGAACACTGAGCAGAAAAGAATATGGAATTTGCAGAATCGCTACAAGGTTGGAGCACAAGACAAGCTTGCTAAAAAGTTAAAAGAACATAATGGCAAATTAGCAATTTATTTAAAACCAACAAGTATAATATTTTACAGCTGTTTATAGTATATAAGTGAAGGTGTGACTTAAGGTGGAAAAAAAATCATCAAAGAATTCTTGGTATGCAGTGAAATAGACAGCCCATGTATGGATATGTTTAGTCATCAAGATGGCGAGTGTTCAAAGACTGTCACATAGAAAGTCTTGGCTCCTCTCAGCCACACAATGATCCAGGCCAATTCTGAAGGCTTTATGACAAAGAATGCTGTCCACCTCCAAAGAATGGTTGGGGTCAGAATGCAGATCAAAGGGAATGATTTTTCCCTTTTGTTTATTTGGGTTTTTATTTTGGGGTTTTCGTTTTATATCAGTATTTTATTATGACAATGACCAATATGGAAATATTTTTATATGATCATACAAAGCCCAAATCAAATTGTTTACCACCTCCAGGAGCAAGGAGGGAAGGGAGAGAGAGACAGTTTAGAGCTTATAATTTCATAAAGTGTATGTTGGAAATGGTTGTTTCATGTAATTTGAAAATAAAATATATATTAAAGAAAAGTGTCACATATCACAAGCAACTAGTACATTAGAAAGTGATGTAAAAGACAACAACTATGACATGATCATTGAAAAGGAGTTAGGCCTGTTTGATTAATTGTTGAGTAATTTTCAACTGTATCCAAATCTTTGTGACCTCGTTTGAGATTTTCTTAGCAAAGATACTGAAGAGGTGGGGAGGAGAGAGAGAGAGACAGGGAGAGAGACAGAGAGAGAGAGAGACAGAGACAGAGACAGAGAGAGAGAGAGAGAGAGGAGAGAGAGAGACACACACACAGAGACAGACAGAGAGAGACAGAGACAGAGAGAGAGAGAGAGAGAGAGAGAGAGAGAGAGAGAGAGAGAGAGAGAGAGAGAGAGAGATATGAAGGAAATAGGGGTCAGCTGAGTGGCTCAGTGGATTGAGAACCAAGCCTAGTGACAGGAAGTCCTGGGTTCAAATGTGGCCTCACACAATTTTAGCGTGTGTGATCCTGGGCAAGGTCACTTAACCCCCATTGCCTAGCTCTTACTGCTCTTCTGCCTTGGAACCAACCAAGAGGATTGATTGCAAAATTGAAGATAAGGGCTTAAAAAATAAGAGAGGCAATGAGTGAAAGTTCAAGCTTCTAGAAAGATGGAAGACAATGGAATCCAGGCACATGTAGGATTGGCCTTGCAAGAGAAGCTCACAATCACATTGAGAGAAAGTGATGTCAAAGGCTTTGGAGATGAAGAGAATGGGAGATGAGGTCAGGCCAAAATGTCATTGTCTGCTGTGTTCCTCTCTTCCCTGCTAAGTCTTAGTACTTTGTTACATGGCCCAGCAGAATTAAAAACATCAGGGCTGGGTCAAGTTGAAAAAACCCACACATTAACATAGTCTTGGGTCTTTTTTATGTGGTAAAGAAAATCTGAGATCTAATCAGCAGCCTTAATTGAAAGGCTCAGTGAGGGGGATCTTATAGATAGTCTTCCTGCTATTAATTTTAATTTTAGCCCTCTCCTTGGCACACATACAGGAGGGAAGGTGATGTCATTGAGAAGAACCATTCAGAATCAGGGGCCATGGAGAATGAGGGTGAAGCCCAGCCAGCTGCCTTTCCCTGCTTTATATCTGTCTGTAGAGCTGATGGGCCACTGAGGACTGGAAGTATTTCGAGCAAATGCATGCTGGGAATCAGCAGTCACCTCAAGCTTGTTTTTCCTCACCATCCCAGTGCCTTTGGTCTCTGCCATATTTCTCCTCATAGTCTTTTCTTTTGCCAGAAAACAAGATGAGGGTCTCTGGGGGCATGAAGCATCTTTCAGAAGCCTCATAGTTAAAAAATCCTCTCTAAAGGAGAGAGCAAGGAAGATCAGGAAGATCATCTCCTCTCTCTCTCTCTCTCTCTCTCTCTCTCTCTCTCTCTCTCTCTCTCTCTCTCTCTCTCTCTTATTTTGCTGTAGGTTGTTGAATGCTCCTACTAAGTGCTAAATTAAAATTTATAGCAGTGCTAATTGGAGTAGCACTTCTTTGCTCAGTGTTTGCTGTTAGACAGGATGAGTCTCCTTTTGCTGGAGATTAAAACTTTAATAGTGTCTCCTTTGTGCTTTCCCCAGTTTAATGCTAGAGCAAAACATAATTATAGCAAAGGCTGTTAATGATTAGGTGGCTGTTTTTGCTGTCTTACTGGGTTGCTGCTCTCCCTCCATTTGGCTCTGTGCTGTCTCCTATCATCTTCTAATTATCTGTTCCTCTTTTGCTTGACAGCTTTAGAAGTGATGAGGGTATTATTGGAGTCCAAATTAGATTCCTTTTTTAGGCAGAAAATGGAGAAAAAGGATGGATTCTATTAGGAGCAATGGATTCCCCTTTAACTATATGGGAGTTTAACTAGAGGGGAAAGTCAAATGAGAAAAACAATATAGGCTAATGTGTCTCATGAACCCAAATTCAGGCCATATGCCCCAAGTGATGAGCTTATCCTTTCTCCTTGTTTTGAGAGAGACAGAGAGAGACAGACAGACAGACAGACAGACAGACAGAGACAGAGAGATACAGGCACAGAGAAACACAGACAGAGACACAGAGAGACACAGAGAAATAAGTACATTTACTAATACCCAAGTCTCATTGATAAACTGATGGGTGATCATTTGGCTGTGCCTAAACATGGGACTATTTTACTTAATGAATCATCCCACTCAGAGGTCCCTGTGGCTTAATCAGACAGAGTTTTTAACGTGTACTTGAGGCTAGTCCAACTATTTCCCCACATGTGGTTAGAAGCAATGCTAACCTGAGTTGTTGCAGCAACTGAAGATGGAAAAGAATGGGGGCCCTGTTAGTAAGGGAAGAGCTCATGAATTCAGATTTCCCTGAAAGCTGAAATGAGCCTTAATGAAGCCCAAAGACCAGGGAAGATCAAAGTGCTTCAGGAGCAACAGGAGATAAAGAAGGACTGGTTTCTTGGGTCTGGGCTTCTGCAGCCAAAGGATTAAGAAACTGCACTCCAGTCCCTAGAAAGATTCTGCAGACTAGCCTGTTCATCGGTTTTGTTGTTCCTAGCTTTCAAGGTACAAAGATAATTCACAGAAAGCATGTAAATAGCCTTGGGGGTGGGGGTGAGGGGCAGGGATGGAGGATGATACTATCTGATGTTTTCTGAAAGGAGAAGGAAAAAGGAGATTTTGCTATACTATATACAAGGAATTAGAGATAAAAGTCAGATTTAGGTTAAGGAAATGAGGAAGCTAAATAGAGGCCTTGGGGTGAGGGAGTGAGAGACAGACAGAGAGATAGAGATGGAGAGGAAGGGAGAAAGGGAGGGAAAGAGAGAGAGAGAGAGAGAGAGAGAGAGAGAGAGAGAGAGAGAGAGAGAGAGAGAGAGAGAGAGAGAGAGAGAGAGAGAGAGAGAGAGAGAGAGAAAGGACTTGGTTAGAGAGAGGGGGGTGATGGAGGAAGGGAGATGAAATGAAAATGGAGAAGATAGAGAAATAGAAAGAGAGGGAAGAGGAAAGGAAGAGGGAGGAGAAGGAACAAATTGGGGAGAGGAGAAAAAGGGAAGAGAGAAGAGAGTAGAAGGGAAGGAGAGGGGAAAGAGAAGGAAAAGAGGGAAAAGAAAGGAGGGAAAGAAAAAGAAAACTGGATAGGAGGAGAGAGCAAGAAGGGGGAAGGAGGAAAATTTCATTCCTAACAAAGAATGCTTTTTCATCTTGCTTTGAACCTTCATATTAAATATGGTTTCTACTACCAGCGAAAACAAATCCTTATTTTTTCAAACATTGTCACAAAAATGTGTGATTTAATAGAAAGGACACTAAGGAGAAGATTCTAATGCTGATTCTACCACCTGTCAGCTAGAGATATTTAACATCTCTGGGCCTCAGTTTCTTTATGTGTAAAAACCAGAATGGCTTGCGTTTGGTGATTTCTAAGAACCTTTCCAGATCAAGAAGCCTAAGGGAAAACAGAGAACCTACCCCAGTTTACCCCCCCTCACCCCCAGCCTTCATGGTCCCGGGGTGCAGCAGGGAATAGAACCTGGCCGCCATTTCCCCCCCATTTGATTCTTGCCCCTTTGAAAGGGCATCCAAAAAATCAAGAAAGAAGGAAAAGAAAGAGCACTCAGGCTCGTTTGTAATTCTCCCTCTGGACAAGGCACCGTCATCCTCTTTCAAGAAGAGTACAAGGCTGAGTACAAAGAGTTAATTTGAAATCAATCAAGGCCCGTTTTCTGCCCTGGTTTCTAGAATCCTTCTCTTTTAATGATGAATTCATTTTCAAAGCCCTGCCGCCGCCGATCCTTCCTTCGGAGGGGAATTCCATCTCTCGCAGCTGCACAACCTGCCCGGCAGTGCTGAGATTCCTGGCCCACCTGCTCTTTGTAAAAGAGAGCGGACTTCCCAGAGTTGAGAGCGTGCCAAGCAGCCTGAGCCATCCAGAAAGCCCTTCCCTTGTCTCTCAACTGTCTAAAGTGCCTGGGACCAGCCAGGCTACAAAACGCCGCTAACCAATGGGGCAAGGCTGCGGGGCCGGCCGGGCTGCCTCAGCCCTTGGAGTTCTTTCAAGACCGGCCTGGTACCGGGACTTGAATTTCCCCACTTTCATTCAGTAACGACTTCCTAGCGTGCTGCCTCGGAGGAAGGGGGTGGAAGAACTTTTAAGAAAGGAGGGAGTTCTGGAGAAAACCTTCAGCGAATTGCTGTCTGTATTCCAGATAGCGCTCCAGAAGAGGCGACGGGGAGAGCTAAGATCGTTTGTGTTTCCAAAGAGCCCAGTAATCCAAGCCTTCAGCGGCCGGCTCTTCATGGTCGCATTTATTTCTCGCTCACGCTTGTCGCTTGTCTTCTTTTATTCAAATAGAGACAACTGTGATATTCTCTCCAAATTTAAATTTGGTTGCTATGAGTTTGCCTCCTTACAATGAACCGCCCTAGATCAATGCAGAAGCACATTTAATAGGGCAAAATACCGTCCCTTTGTTCTTTGGAGGGCATTCAGCGTTCTATTAACTAGGAGGATTATGAGATCTGACCCTTGGGCAGTGAAATGCATGGAGCTAACCTCTCTGCCGAGATTTCTCCTTCTAGCTTGGGAGCTTTGTGAGGAGGCCCGGTCTTACACACTAATGATATTTCCTTTCAAGCTGAATGAAGTGAAAGGGAAACAATACCCCCAGCCCTACCTATTCTATAAAGAAGAATCCAACAGGAAACTGCACAATTTGCTTTAATGAAACTTACACCATCTTCCCCAGTGGGATTTTCTTTGGTCCATCTCTGCCCCTAATAGCGAATTTCCACCCCCAGCCCCTTTGATTTTTCCGTCACATTTCTCTTCGAGACGCTCGTGAATTACGGACGACAGGCATTTGTGGCCACAATTGTGGTTTGGGGGAACCATAGGAAAGGCCGTTGCCCTGGGTTTTATTGGACAAATGGAATCAGATTCCAAGTTCTCACCCTTGTGGCCTCCAGATTCATCCGCTTTTCCTGAAGGCTTAGAGAGGAGAGTCGGATAAGAATCTGAATTCAGTTTCTTTCTATCAGACTTTGCTTAAGGAGAAGATCACTGTTTATGATACCAGATCTATAATTTAAGGAGCTATAAAATGCAGCTTGCCAGTGTTACTCAGACCTACAATTTAAAGATTTTCAGGGACCTTGCACATGTCAGAGAAGGATATGATTTGTGCATCTTGAGTGCAAAGATGGGGGTTGCTTGGTGACTTGGAGGTCCAAAAATGAATTCAATTCTCTGGCCTCTTCTCAAAATCTCGCCTAGTGACGACATCATTGTACCATGAACACCTTCAAACCCATTCGTCTGCTCTACACCTGGGGCCTCGTTGCATAAGAATATTTATTTATTTTTTAAACCCTTAACTTCTGTCTTTGAACCAATACTGTGTATTGTGTACAGGGCTAGGCAATGTGGGTTAAGTGACTTGCCCAGGGTCACACAGCTAGGCAGTGTCTGAGGTCATATTTCAACCCAGGACCTCTCATCTCTAGGCATGACTTTCTATCCACTGAGCCCCTCAGTTGCCCCCCCCCCGAAAATTTATCTTATGATACTGTGAACCTCACCTTGCAGAGGCAGTTGGAATAGAATAATCATAAATTATTCTAATCATTTAGATTATTGGAGGGGAAGTCTACTTGTATTTGAAACCACAGAAAATTAGCTTTCAGGAGGCAAAATCACAGGAATAACAGAAACACAGTAGGTGCTTAATTAATGCTTTTTCACAAGCTGACTGATCTCAAAGTGGGAAGAGACCTCACAGGTCATCTAGTTTAATTCGTAGCTGAACAGGAATCCCCTTTACTATATTTCAGAAAAGAGTTCATCTGGTCTCCACTTATAATCCTTTGGGTGAGGGACCCTACCAGCCCCAAGGCAGTCCAGTACACTTACAGAGCCATGTAACTATTTGGAAGCTTTTCCTTCTACTCATTCCAGAGCTAATTCCCTGCACCATCCACTCTTTGAACCTACTTCAGACATGTGAGGCCAGATAAAACAAGTTTAATCCACTTCTACATGACAGTCCTTCAAGTACTATCATGTCTACACCCTCCTCCCATCCATCACCTCCTCCCCTCCCCACCAAATATTCTCTTTTCCAAGCTAAATAAACACCCCCAGTTCTTTCCACTGACCCTTTTGTGGCATATTTTCTAGTCTCTTCAGCTTTAAGTCTCCACTGTCCTGGTCAGCTAGGGCACTAGACTTGGAGGAAGATTTATCTTCATGAGTTCAAATCTGGCCTCAGACACTTACTAATTGTGTGACCTTGGGCAAGTTGCTTACCACTGTTTGCCTTAGTTTCCTCATCTATAAAATGAGTTGAAGAAGGAAATGGCAAATCGTCCCAGTATCTTTGCCAAGAAAACCCCAAATGGGGTCACAAAGAGTGGGACATGAATAAATGACTGAACTGGCCATCTCATAGCCAGAATGACTAAAAGGAATAATATAGATACAACTGGGGATTAGGGGAAGAAATTCAATTTGATTCAATAAACATTTAAGTATCTACTAAGCACAGACCACTCAATGAGCCTTTCTTCACTCTGTCTTCATAACCATGAAAAAATCAGGCTATTCCCACATTTGACATGTGACTGATTAGGGGTAAAGCCTCTGCTAGTTTTTTATTTGAACTACTACCTTGAACTTATAGCCCTACCTGCATTTCTTCCATCTTTGAACCCATGTGAATTTTTATACTTTTATAGATGAGAAAACATTTATAAATTTAGAGACATTAAGACTCTGGAGACAGGATAAGTCATTGGTTGCTGTAGGTCCTCCAGGTGCCTTGTGTAAATAAACATACCCTCCTATTTCCATTTAAGTATGCATTGTTGGCACAGTGGATAGAGCACTGGGCTTGGAATCAGGAAGTCATCTTCATGAGATCAAATCTGAATTCAGGCATTTACTAGCTATGTGACCCTGGGCAAGTCACTTAACTCTCCCTCAGTTTCCTCATCTCTCAAATGAGCTGCAGAAAGAAATGGCAAACCACTCCAGTATCTTTGCCAAGAAAACCCCAAACGGGATCATGAAAAGTAGAGGCAATTAAGACAACTCAACAGAAACAATAGGTCATCCAGGTGATAACAGAACTAGGATTTGAATCCAGGACTCAACTCCAAAAATAGTGTTGATTTCCCTGTCAGCTTCTTCATGAGATCATAGCTTTACAATGGAAGAGTCCTCAGAGATCATATAGTCTAATCCCTATTATTTTATAGCTGAAGAAAATAAGACAGTAAGGAATTTGCTCAATTTCACACAAATAGTGACAGGATTTGAATTCAGGTTCTCTGATTCCTAATTCAGAACTCTTTCCACTATCCATGGTGATAGACAAAGAAGTCTTTAGGAATAACTACTGAGAAGACTGTAGGAAAAAGGTTAAATTTTTCACCCATCAGCACTTAGGGGAGAGAATTTTCTAAATAGGAAACTGTGAATGTTTGAAGGGAGCAAAACCTCAGGCAATTTGAAAACTTTCAAGGGAAGACCAGCCAGTAGTTCAATTTCTTGGAACTCCCTCAAGGAGAGAGATATGTCAAGAATTGAAAAGAAAATTTATAGAAAAATAACCCTATTAATTATGATCTACAGTGAAAGCATTCCTCAGTCACTTCTTACTCATTCTTTCTTTCTTGGAGTTTTTTAAGGACCACCGAGCACAATCCCTCTTTCAGAAATTTCTGGGTAAAAAAAAGACTAAAGGGGGAATAAATCTTCATGGAATCACAGGTTTTTAGCTAGAGGGTATCTTACAAGCCATCAGATCCAACTCTCATTTAAAAAAACAAACTCATTTTCTGACCCATCAAAGGCTAGGCAAACAGGGTTAAGTGACTCGTCCAAGGTTACACAACTAGGAAGTATCTAAGGCCAAATTCAGACCTGAATTCTCCTGACTCTACGCTGGCACTCTCTTCCCTGTGCCACCTAGCTGCCCTGCCAAACCCCTCACTTTACATATGAGGAACTGAGATCTAAGTCAACAAGCATTTTTGAAGTATCTCATATATGCCAGGCATAGAAAGAAAGGCAAAGAGTAGCTCTCACCCTCATGGAGTTCACAGTCTAATGAGGGAATAACAGCATAAATGGGAGATAACAATAGAAAGAAGACACTAGCAATAAAGGGCAATAGAAAGGCTCCTTGTAGAAGGATTTTATCTGGGACTTAAAGGGAACCAGGGAAGCCAAGGGGCTGAGCTGAAGAGGGACAAAATTCCAGCTACAGGGGGAAACCATGGGAAATGTGCAAGGTGGGAAGATGAAGTTATGTTAATCTTGTATGAGGAACAGTAAGGAAGCTACCATCTCTGTACTGAAGAGTACCTGGTGGGTGGGTGGAGGGGTGGACAGGGAGGGAGGAGAAAGATCCAGAGAAGTATATTTCCAAGTCACATAGGTGGTAGTTTGGGACAGAGGTGAGATTTGAACTCAGGTCCTCCATATCCAAATTTCATTCTTCTCATCATATCTCCTTCTCAACCACTACTGAATAAAACTACTACATTGTCTCTGCTCTCAATGCTAACCTCCTTCTCTTATACCTCAGCAAACTCAATGTCTCCTTCCATTCAATGGGACCCGGGCTTTTCAGGTTTGGTCTCAGTCCATGATTTCACCAGTGTAGGAAACTAATTATTGATAACTCATTCACTTAGAAAATTACCAGAACCACCAAGAGGGTTATTTGTCCATGATCACAGAATTAACATGTTTATGTAAGAATTAGGACTTAAAATCAGTCCTTCTTGTGCCAAGGCTAGCCCCTCTCAAAGGCTTCCATGGGAAAGAAAAAGCTCCTGCTTATTCCTCAGACCCGAAGTTAGACAGATGTGTCTCTGTCCCAGAAATATGCTACGATTAATCCACTTTACAAGGACACGTATGCGCTGTAAATATTTATGGACCATGATGAAAAAACCGGTCCAAGTGCTCATAGTAAAGGTACTCAGAAAGATGGCACAACCAACGGTGGATGGCCTCAAGTTTCCCGTCATTAGCTACCACCCTTCATTTATTTATGCATGTTTATTCACTAACAAGTAAAACATGTTACAAATAAAGAAATTTTTAAATAAAATGCAGTTGGGAACAGGCAGCTACTGTTGTCTAGCCAGAGCTCCATCCAGTCATACACTTCATTCAGTGTAGAATCATTCCTTCAGCTAACATTTTTGAAGCACCCACTATGCACAACTAAAACCCCATCTTCTACAGGAACCTTTACCTTCCCTCTTCGAATCAATTGGTTCTGAGGCAGAAAAATGGTAAGGGCTAGGCAATAGGGCTTAAGTGAATTGCTTAGGGTCACATGGTTAGGAAGTGTCTGAGTTCAGATTAGAAGCCAAGACCTCCCATCTTTGTGCCCGACTCTCAATCTACTGAACCACCTTGATACCCTCTACAGGAACCTTCTTAATCCCAGCACCTTTTCTCTGTTGGTTTGATTTATCTTGCATATAACTTGTTTGCACTTATTTTTTTATTTTTTTGCTTGTTTACTCCATTAGATGTCCTTAAAGAACTGTCCTTTGCCTCTTTTTGTAACCCTAGTGGACTAGCCTACTAAGCACAATGCCTGGCACATAGTAGGTGCTTACTATCTCCCTAGTACCTAGTATTACACATCAGTCAATATGAACTATTGACTGATGTGTAATACTAAGTACTAGGGAGATAATAGCTACTTACATTTAATTAGCATCTCAAAGTTCACAAAGTACTTTCCTCATGGCAACCTTATGAGGAAAATAGGGCAAGCATTATTATTGCCATTTTACAGATGAAGACACTGAGGGTGAGAGTTGCCTATACACATGGCCAGTAAATGAGGGAGCTTAGACTTACACAAAGGAACATACCTTGCATTGACATTTGATGAAGGAGAAATCATTTCTGAATTGCAGAGACTAAGGGAGACTTTACTGGAAAAGCTGGTCTTGGAGTGGGTCTTGAAGGATAACTCCTAGATCTATACCAAGAGCCCCAGGCTCTCTCCTGAGTCACTCTTCTGGTTGCTTATTGGATATCTCTAAATAGATGTCCTCCTGGAAGTTTAAACTTAACTCGACCCAAACTTTCCTCCAAAACTTTCTGTCTTCCTAATTTTTCTATTTTGGTTGAGGGCATCAAGATTCATGACCTTACAGATATCCCAGAGTCTTGTCTCGACTTCATCCCTCATATGGGCCAAAGGGTAGTTGCTGTCTTTTTAGCCTGGGTAAGACAGGGAATCTTAGAAAAATAAAAATGAAAACAAAAGCTATAGTTCTGCCCAACTCTAATGAAGAATTAAATGTCCCTGGGGCCATCGAGGTGGCTCAGTGGATTGAGAACCAGACCTGAAGACAGGGTGTACTGGGTTCAAATGTGATCTCAGACACTTCCTAGCTGAGTGATCCTGGCAAGTCACTTAACCCTCATTGCTTAGCCCTTCCTGTTCTTCTGCATCAGAACCGATACACAGTATTGATTTTAAGAAGGAAGGTAAAGAATTTTTTTTTCTAATTGATATTCTATTTGCTCTCTTCATCCTTTTTTGCTACCCAAGGAATTTCAAAGTTTCTAAGTGTTGTAAAGTATTAGCTTTGCAAAAAGCAAGAAGCAAGGAGATCCCACTGGACAAAGACTGGGTCAACATTCCTAGCAGACTGAGAAGGAGAGAGGCAGTTGGGACTGACTGTTGTCTCTCTAGAAGAAGTCAGAGAAGGAGTGGAGTTGGCTCTCTCTGAAGGAAAAGACTTTGAAGCTGCCAGGAAATTGGACCATCTTGAGGGAGTGGTTGAGTGAGTGATTACCTCACACTGGTGTACAGCATGTGGGTTAATCATTATTCCCCTTCTAATCCTGTGTAGACCTACAGAGCTGTCCCTGGGACTTCTGCTTGACCTAAGAAGAATTCCTGGTTGTGAAATTTAATTGGGTCCTTTGTCCTTGCCTCTATCAAACCTTCCTTAACTTTAATTAATTAGTTAGTTTAGAATAATTATAGAAAGTTTAGAATTTTAATATCTAGTGTGGGTTAGAAGTAAGTTAGTCCCTGGTTCCCTTCCCTTCCTTTCTCCCTATAGTTAAATAAACCTTTTATTTTACATATATAGCTAGTTTAACCCTTCTTTTAACCCACCCTATAACATAGGTTTTAACTTTCTATACCAATAAAATCATTGGCCCTATCCATGTTGTCTGTCTCACTCAATAAACTTCATGAGGCAATCTTGTGTCCTCAGTTCCTCTCTGGATTCCAGTTCTGCCTTTGCCAACTTTCTCCACCATGCCTTCTTGTAAGTGGGTATTTTCTGCCCACCCCAAACTCTAGCTTTTCCACTTCTTTTTATGTGTTATCTTCCCCTATCTAATTAGAATCTGCCCTCCAGGACTCTCTCTCCCAGCATTCCATGTTCCTTCTCACATTACATGTTAATGTAGGGAGGATATAAGTTTTGTGTAGCTCCACCTCTCACTCTCTTTTCCCCTGATTGGATCTGTGGAAGCAGGCTTTTGGGTAGGCAGGAGAACTTACTCACATGGGTTTACTTTTTTTTTAATTAAAAAAATATTAAACAATTTTAAATTTAATTTAACTTTATTAATTTTATTTTTATTTTTTAAACATTATTACATGGGTTTATTTTTAGATAATTAAGTTTAAAATTCCATTTCTTTTAGTTTATTTTCTTTCTATTTCAAGTGATTATTAATAAAATTTATAAATATACTACTTGTAATTATTGGATATTAATTTAAATCTTACATAGGCCCTGTCTTTCTTTTTCTTTTCTTTTCTTTTAAACTCTTACCTTCCATCCGAGAATCAATACCATGTATTGTTTCAAGGAAGAAGAGTGGTCAGGGCTAGGCAATGGGGGTAAAGTGATTTGCCCAAAATCACGCAGCTAGGAAGTATCTAAGGCTAGATTTGAACCTAGGATCTCTCATCTCTAGGCCTGTCATTCTTCTATTTGTATTCCTCACAGTGGCTGTTTCATAGTAAGTGTTTAATAAATGTTTATTCATTTGACTTGACTTGACCAGAAACCCAAGCATCTGTCACATGAGGTGCTTAATAATTGCTCTTTGGCTTCTAGGAAGCCTCTCATACCATCAGTGAAGTTTCTCCCCAACCTTCGTAGCTCTCATGATTCAATTCATTTCAATGAAAATTGGGCACAAGCTGTATGTACAGGGTTTTCCAAGGATATAAGTGGGGTCCAGAATCAGAGATACTGAAGAAGAAGCAGAATTTGCTCTTTTATATCTATGAGTGGCTTGCAGGCACTCTTATCTACTTGGTCAGAATCCCCATTTGGTTGCATTCCAAGAGCAAACCACAAGATAGGCAGATATAGTGCCCTTCTCTCCTCCCTCCAACAATTCTTGACTTCTATTAGATGCTTAGACCACCTAGACAAAGATCAGGAAGTACATTGGCTCTGAAGTCAGAGGACCAGAGTTTAAATCCTGCCTCTGATGCTTATTACCTATATGACCACCTTGGATAAGTTATTGAATCTCTTTGGGTCTCATTTTCCTCATCTGTAAAACTAATGGGTTGGGCTAGACAGAAGACTTGGAGCTCTGGATTTATGTTCCCACTAACCTCTTCCCAAACATAGCATAACAAGGAACTGGTCAATGAGAGTCTTGCCCTCAAAGCATGGCCAACATGTTGGCCAGTCTGGCCAGTCTACTATTAAAGTACTAACAAGTACAGATATCCCTTCCACATTGCAGGGATTAAGAGTGAGGATGCTCCTGTGATCTGGAAAATCTGAGGAAACATTTTTGAGCCTCCCTTTGTACCAAAGAAGAAGTCAGATATTTTTCTTTTTCTTTTATGGGATGTTTACAGTACTGTATTGTAAAATTTGGTTTAAGCATTTGGTCATAGGCTATGGGTAGGCCAATGCTACCATTTCTAGCCTGCTGGCTTTCACATTCTTTTCACAAATTTTTAAACAATTTCACTTTAAAAAAGCCATTGTGTATATTTATGGTATTAAAAGATAAAATAACATAATTGTGCAAAATATAATACTATACCTATATTTTATGCATTTCTGAGTTTCCATACCTTTTTCTGGATGGCCTGCTGGTCTCTTCGAATCATCTGTAGCTTCTGCAAAACTCCTCAAAAGTTCCCATTCAATTTCTCATGCCGAAACACACACTATATCAAAACAATGACAGGGAAAGTCATGTTGTGGAAGGGATAGTTATACGAAAAGTCACCTGGCTTGATTTTCATCTTTTTATTGACTCTGCTAGAATAGAGAAATTTAGAGCCTTCGATGATGCGTGTCTGAGTAACTGAGAATAGACTTTGTTTTGTTAGAGGGAAGAGATTTCTTCAGGAGTCAGAACCTCTTTCTCTGTGTCTGTCTCTTTGTGTGAGTGTCTCTGGGTATCTCTGGGTATCTGTATCTCAGTCTCGAATGGGTCACAGTCACAGACCTGCCACTGCCACTACTTTGAAGGCAGGAGGAAGACCCTTATCCCAAACAAAGACTGCAGACGTTGCAAGCTCTTCGTGTAATCTAGCCTGCCAAATGGCTGAGCGCATGATAGAGGAAGATGGAGCAGGAGACAGAGGCGTCTCATGCCAGGAATTCCTTTCCTGTTCTTCTGGTGGGAGGACGTTTCCTCCGAAGGACCAAGCACCTCTGGCCATGCTGCTGACTGCCAAGAGAGCCACCCAGGTCCCACAACAATGAGTGGCTTTGCTCATTGGGCTCCCCTCCCACCTGCGTTTTCGTTGGGGATTTGCCCGGGGTCCCTTCCTCTCTTTGAGGCATGTGGCTCACTCGGGAGGAACAGCTGCTCCAAGAAAGCAAAAACCTTACGGTCAAGAGCATTCACCCAGGATCCCCAGCCGGCCTGTCACAAACAGTCTTGCTATGTTATGGGAAGCCGCCCTCCAGAAACCCTGGGATTTGTAGCACCAGAGCAATCCACCCAGAAGGAAGAAACGTATGGGGAGACTGAGGTCTGCGCAATCTGATCCCCCTGAGAAGCCCAGAAGGGGATGGAAACCAGACTCTGGGTGGCCGGTTTGTTCTGCTTCACACTCTGGAGAGGACACAACTTAAAACCTCATTAAGTGAGGAAATAAAAGCCCAAAAGACTTCTGGCCTCTGCAGCTGTGACATCTCTTGGAAGCCCATGCTCAGACAGGCAGCGTGGGGTTATGGGTAAGAGCTGGCCTATGGAGACAAGAGGGTCTAGGTTCAAGTTCTGACTGTGCATCCCTAAGCAAGTCACTTAACTACAAGTGCCCCAGGCCACCCTAAAAGGAACCGAAGGGTCATAGAAGGCAGTCTCCCCACCCTGAAAAAGACACCTGTGCAGCAGAAGCCCAAGACCTGTTCTTTAATCATTTAATAAACACGTAAAAGGTTGGGCTTCTCTGTCGGTAAATATACACAGTGCCTGGCACATAGCAGATCCCTAGTTGCCAGGCATTATGTTAGGCTCTGGGGATTCGAATGCAAGAAAAGGCAACAATTCCTGCTTAAAAGGAGCTTACATGTTTAGCCTAAAAACAAGCACTGAAGGGTGAGGATCACCAGCCAATCAGGGCGAATCAGAGAGCCACGGAGACCCGTCTTCCTTCGCTAAAACATCTATTCTCTCCTAACAGCTCCCAAGAACGTTGTTACCAAAGAACTGGGAGCTGGGAGGCCTGGTCTCAGAGGGAGGCGCAGACCCCCTTCTCCCATCCTGGATGAAGCAAAAGCACCGGGCAAAATCGTGATCAAGCACTCAACTGATTTCATGGGAAGCCCAGACTTTGTTCTATGCTGGTTTCCCTCCGGAGTTGTGGCAGGCGGCCCTCTTCAAACACCTACTGGCTTAAATGGTGACAGCTGCGGGAAGGGGGCTTGCCTACTGCCCGCCTGCTGCAGGGAGAGATAACTGCAGGGTAGGACTTCAAAGAAGCCTGCTGAAGCTGTTCCAAGGGCCCAGGGCCATTGCTGCCTGTGGGTAGCTTCCAGCCTGACATGTGGATTGGGGATCCCAAGAACCTGGAGGTTTGCCACCAAGACGCCTCAGTCTGGGGAAGGGAAGCACAAAAGAGGCTGGAAAGTGTGCCAACACCTAGGAAGTAGCTGTGAACCCAGTGCTGACCTCAGGCCCACAGGGAAATCTAATGATGCTGCTCTGTTTGCCCCCAGTGGCCTTTCCCTGGCTCTTTTCTCCATATTCCAGAGCAGTTCTTAATGGCTTGGTTAGAGGGAGGAAAGGACAAAACCACAGTGGATTAAATTGGTTAATTCTCTCTTCATCTCCCCATTCTCTCTCCAGAGAAAAACCATATGTACACATATATTTGTAATATAGCTAAGCATATGCATAAATATGCCTATCTGTGGGTATGTATATGGAGAGAGAGAGAGAGAGAGAGACAGAGACAGAGACAAAGAGAGACAGAGAGAGAGAGAGAGAGGGTGGGAGGGAGAGACAGACAGAGTAAGAGAGAGAAAGAGAGAGACAGAGAGAGAGAGAGAGAGAGAGGGTGGGAGGGAGAGACAGACAGAGAAAGAGAGAGAAAGAGAAAGAGAGAGAAAGAGAGAGAGAGAGAGAGAGAGAGAGAGAGAGAGAGAGAGAGAGGAGAGACAGAGACAAAGAGAGACAGAGAGAGAGAGACAGAGAGAGACAGAGAGAGGGAGAGAGAGAGGGTGGGAGGGAGAGACAGAGAGAGAGAGAAAGAGAGAGAGAGAGAGAAAGAGAGAAAGAGAGAGAGAGAGAGGAGAGACAGAGACAGAGACAAAGAGAGACAGAGAGACAGAGAGAGACAGAGAGAGGGAGAGAGAGAGGGTGGGAGGGAGAAACAGACAGACAGACAGACAGACAGACAGAGAGGAGAGAGAAAGAGAATATATATTATATATATATATATATATATGGTTTTACAGAACATAATGGGACCCAGGGTGAGAGATGTAAGATGCAAAGTAAGTTCAAGAATTCATATATATGCATATATGTACACTCACTGATATTTATGTATAAACATACCTATATACACATTTAGACATATGTATACATACATATATACACCTACATGTACACATATGTGCCTCCACACATGTGTATATATTTATGTGTACATGCCCTATTTGAGTTAGCAACATCCAAGGTTTGCTGTTTTGGTTTGGTTTGGAGGAAAGAGCTTAGATCAGACTAATGATTTCATCCGTGAGAAACCAATAAAGCTGCCATGGAAGAAAATGCCCACACTAGGTAGGTGCTTTGCTGTTCTTCTGTGGTTTTTCAGTTGTGTCTCACTCTTTGTGACTCCATTGGGGGTTTTCTTGGCATACATACTGGAATGATTTGCCATTTCCTTCTCCAGCTCATTTTACAGATGAGGAAACAGAAGCCAAAAGGGTTAAGTTATTTGCCCAAAGGTCACATAGCAAGTAAGTATCTAAGGCTGGATTTGAACTCAGGAAGATGAATCTTCCTGACTCCAGGTCTAGCATTATATCACTCCATCTCCTAGCTGCCTCAAAGGTAGGTACCAGCTCTTAGAGAGTTGCATAGGGCATTAAGAGGATAATGACCTGTCCAGTGTGTGTGTGTGTGTGTGTGTGTGTGTATGTGTGTGTGAGGGAGACAGAGACAGAGACAGAGACAGACAGAGACACAGAGAGAGAGAGAGAGACAGAGAGAGAGACAGGAAGAAAGAAAAAAGAGAAAGAAAAGAAAGAAAGAGAGAAAAAACGAAAGGAAGAAAGGAAGAAAGGAAGAAAGGAAGAAAGAAAGAAAGAAAGAAAGAAAGAAAGAAAGAAAGAAAGAAAGAAAGAAAGAAAGAAAGAAAGAAAGAAAGAAAGAAAGAAAGAAAGAAAGAAAGAAAGAAAGAAAGAAAGGAAGAAAGGAAGAAAGGAAGAAAGGAAGAAAGGAAGAAAGGAAGAAAGGAAGAAAGGAAGAAAGGAAGAAAGAAAGAAAGAAAGAAAGAAAGAAAGAAAGAAAGAAAGAAAGAAAGAAAGAAAGAAAGAAAGAAAGAAAGAAAGAAAGAAAGAAAGAAAGAAAGAAAGAAACAAAGAACTTAAAATCCTTTTCAATTCTGCCTCTCTGACCTTGGAAACTATCCTACAGAAAATAACTTTTTCAGAATGACAAACACAGGTGGTTGTTTAAGGAACCACACCCAAACAGATACCACCATGTTGTCTCTTTTCTACACCTAGCCATCTTAAATAAAATGTACCCCAAGGAACAGCTTTTGAATGAAATTGAAGAAATCTATACACCAACTTAAACATGCACTGCTGTTTAGAGCTCACTTGAACACAACTGAAACTTTATTAACAAGTGAATCTGTAAATGCTGATACTAGAAACTAATCCATGCTATAAACAAAATTTAAAAAGTGAAACCAAATGCTGTACAATTATAAAGACCAAGCTTGGGTGGCAGCTAGGTAGCTCAGTGAATAGAGCCACACCTAGAGTCCTGGGTTCAGATCTGTCCTCAGACACTTCCTAGCTGTGTGACCCTGGGCAAGTCATTTAACTGTCATTGCCTAGCCCTTACTTCTGTTCTGGCTTAGAACTAAAATACAATATTGATTCTAAGATAGAAAGGTTTTTTTTTTTTAAAGAACTATAGACATTGAAGTTTTCTTTTACAAATTCAAAGTACTCTTCAGCTGTAGCAATGACATATAGCCTCGTATTATCTCAAAGACTTAAATTATCAAAGGTAGAAAATCTTCCATAGATAAGGCAACCCTATGAGTGCCAAAGAAAGATTGGCATAGCCTTTCATGAATAGTGGAGCTATGTATCTCATTTGACACCTGATTACTAAAAAGTATAAATTCAACAAACATTTAAGCATCTCCTGTATAAAAATCACAAAGTCAGATATGGAACTCTTCTAAGCATGACATGGAAGACTTTGCATTCTCAAAGGCCATGACAGAGGAGCACAGACTTCTGGCAGGTTCTACCATGTTGAAAAGGTTGAGTACAGTCCTGAAAACAGTCATTCAGTAAGCATTTAGTAAGCACCTATTATGTGCCAATCAGATTATTTCTTTCCAAAGATTTTCCTAGAGAAGGACACAGAGCCTTATCATCAGTGAGCTAGCCACTTATAAATTAATTCTTTGGCCATAACAACAAAAACTTTTACAGAATGGCCCCAATACCATGTGAGCTCTTTCTGTTTCTGTAGTGGTGGTCAGAGAGGAGAGAAGCAAAAGAGAGTGAGAAGAAGGACCAATCCTGAGACCATCTATAAAAATATATATATAGCTCTTGGGACTCCAAATGTAGGATCTTTGTTGAGTGACTGATGAGAGGACAAACTTCTGGATGATGGAAAGATTTATATGATACATAAATATCATATAAATCTTGTCATTCTGGCTATAAACAAAACAAGAAAACAAAACAAAATTGAAATTAAATGGAAGCATAATTCAAGTGTTCTCAGCAAGACAAATAAGAGTTGGCATATTGGTTTTATTGTGAATACAAAGATGAAAAATAAAACTCTTTCAGAGGACACATGTTCATCTTGTATTGCTGTTATGGTAAGCATAGACATGCTTACCATGAGATTATGCACCAGTATCTATTGCAGAGAATGAGGACATAGTAAAATTTTAGGGAAAAAATTGATAAGATCCTTAGGATTAAACATATATTTCAATTCTCAGAGGCTTCAAAACAAAAGTGGATAAATAGGAAAATGTGCTTAAGGACTAAAGATTCAGAGGGGTAAGTAGAATATATAGCACTTCATACTAATATATCATGAATGCTTTTTTTTTTTCAAGAGGAGAATCAGGAAGTGATAGATATGGTGAGCACCAAATAATGTCACCAAAAAATGAAACCAAATATATTCCAATAGATAGAGAACAGTTACTACTCTGGGATCTCCTTTTTCCCCCCATTTGTGGCTTAATATTTTATTCATTCATTCATTCATTCATTTATAATTTATTTATTTAGAATATTTTTCCATGGTACATGATTCATGATTTTCCCCACCACTCTTTCCTCTCCCCTCCTGGAGCTGACAAGAAATTCCACTGAGTTATACATGTATCATTGCTCAAAACCTATTTACATATTATTCATATTTGCAATAGAATGATCTTTTAATGCCAAAATCCCAATCATATCCCCATCAAACCACGTGATCAATCAAATGTTTTTTTCTTCTGCATTTCTGCTCCCACAGTTCTTTCTCTAAATGTAGATAGAATTCTTTCTCATAAGTTCTTTGGTGTTGTGGGAGTTACTTAAAAAAATCTGTGTATAGACAAATTATTAACCTGGCAAAGATCAAAATCAACATCAAGTTAGAAGAAAAGAAAAAGGAGAACAAAGGCAATTCCAACTTGGTTTACTTAGGCTATTGATGAAAAATAGGAAATGGATAAAAGAACAGACACTGAAACTTTTACCATATCTCAGAGAAATTTAATTTATATAAATCACTCTCCATAACAAAGGGGCCAAACGAGTTTGAAAACTGACTCACGAGCAAACTTTTAATTTTCTTGCCAATCAGAGAAATATGGCAACCAAGGGCAATGCTATTTTAGCATAAAAACCCGTCAGTAAAATCTGCTTGGCAAAGGAAAATCAAAGATGTAAAATAAAGAGAAGCAATGAAAGAGAAAAACAGATCTGGAAAAAGCTTGTTGAGAAATGAAATTAAGCCAAATCATCTCAAGAGCATTTGGGAATGAAACTGAGAAAGGAATAGAGGACCAATAAAACATGGAAAAACTCTGTTATGACTTCTATGATAAATGTTTCTCCATTAGTGACAGTGAAGCTGCAATGTTTTAATTATAATAATACAGTCCTTGTTGTATTACAAGATGAAGAAGAAACAGGGGTTGGTCTCATTATCCAAATAGAAAAATATCAAGAGTATAGGGAACACCTTCTGTTCAGATCTCTGGGTAACCCATAGATGATAGATAGACAGATAGATTTGTGCATATGTATACATATGCATGCATATGTTCATATGTGTGTATGTATGTGCATATGTAAAATATGAACCAATTATATGAATGGATAATGAATTGGGCTCAGAATCAAATAGGAAAAGAGCAGATTGACTTGAATGTGTAAATTATTTAGTGCTTTTAATGATCCCAACTTCTTCCTGAAATAAAGCATCTTTTTTAGCAATATTTTTCTAGGGAACCATATGTAAGTCAGTTAATTCCACAATGTCTGAAGAATTAAAGTTGGCAGTCATTTGAAGGGAAGGCACCTAGTGGAAATAAGTGGGAATATTAAAGAAAAAATCATGTAAACTATATTATCAAATATTTGATTGGAAAAAAAGAGGCCAATCATGTAGAAAAAGCAAGGGATAACTTGTAGACAGTATCAAAAAAAGGGCCCCCTGTAGAGTATCAATAAGATGGCATAGGTAAGAAAGATAAGAAGACAGAGCATTGGAATGTTAAGGAGCTTTCCCTTAAAAGATTAATAGTACCTATCTAAAATCATCAGCAAACATTATCTGTAATAGAGATAAGCTAGAAGCCTTCCCAATAAGATCAGTGGTGAATCAAAGATGCCCATAACCACTACTCCTATTTAATATTCTACTAGAAATGCTAGTTATAGCAATATGAGAAGAAAAAAGAAATAGAAGGAATTAGAACAGGCAATGAGGAAACAAAGGTATGATTTTTTCCAGACGATATGGTGGTATACATAGAGAACCTCAGAAAACCAACCAAAAAACTAATCGAAATAGTAAATAGCTTTAATAAAGTTGTAGGATATGAAATAAACTCACATAAATCATTAACATTTCTATGTACCTCCCACAAAGTCCAATAGCTAAAACTGGCAGTTGACCTACAGAAACAAACCTAGGAACTATATGAATACAATTACAAAATACTTTTCACACAAAGAAAATCAGACCTAAATAATTGGAAAACTATTAATTGTTCATGAGTAGGCTGAATCAATATAATAAAAATGACAATACTTTATAGATTAATTGATCTGTTAAGTGTCATCCCAAACTACCAACAAAATTATTTCATAGAGGTAGAAAAGACCAACATTCATTTGGAAGGGCAAAAGGTCAAGAATATCAAGGGAATTAATTTTTTAAAAATGAATGAAGGCAGCCTAGCCATTCCACATCTCAATCTGTATCATCAAGAAGTATCATCAAAATAATCTAGTACTAACTGAGAAATAGAGTAGCTGATTAGTGAAATACTTTATTTCAATCAAGGTAATCAATACATAGTAGTAAATGATCCTAGTAACCTACTTTTCAATAAACTCAAAGATCCAAATCAGTATTTGACAAAAACTGCTGGGGAAACTGGAAAACAGTAGGGCAGAAATAAGGACTAGACCAACATCTATCTCTATATACCAAGAGGATACGTGATCTAGAAAAAAAGGGTGATACCATGAACAAATTAGGAAAATATAGAATAGTTTTCTTTTCAAACCTATGGAAAAGGGAAGAATTTATGACCAAACAAGACAAAGAACATTTCAAAAGTAAAATGGATGATTTTGATTACATTAAATTAAAAATGTTTTGTACAAATGAAATCAATAAATAAGGAAAAATACTTGTACAAAAATATTTATAGCCATGCTCTTTGTGATGACAAAAAAATTGGAAAATGAGGGGATATCCTCTCATTGGGGAATGGCTAAATAAATTGTGGTATCTATTGGTGATGAATACTATTGTGCTCAAAGGAATAATGAACTGGAGGAATTTCATGTGAACTGGAATGACCTCCAGGAATTGATGCAGAATGAAAGGAGCAGAACCAGGAAAACATTGTACACAGAGACTGATACACTGTGGTACAATCGAATGTAATGGACTTCTCCATTAGTGGCAATGCGGTGATCCTGAACAATTCTGAGGGACTTATGAGAAAGAACACTATCCATATCTAGAGAAAGAACTGTGGGAGCAGAAATGCAGAAGAAAAACATTTGCTAGATCACATGGTTTGATGGGGATATGATTGGGGATATAGACTCTAAACAATCACTCGGTTGTAAATATTAATAATATGGAAATAAGTCTTGACATATATAAAACCTAGTGAAATTGCTCATTGGCTACAGGAGGGAGGAAGGGAAGGGAAAGAACATGAATCATGTAATGAAGGGAAAATGTTATAAATTAATTAAATAAATGATTTTTTTAAAGAAAGAAAAAAAACAAATGAAATCTATGTAGCCAAGATAAGGAAGGAAAAGAAAAATATGGAGAAAAAAATTTTTATAACAAAAGGTTCTGACAAAGTTCTCATTTCTCAAATATACAGAGAACTGAGTCAAATGTATAAGAATACAAGTTATTTCACATTTAATAAATGGTCAAAGGATAAGAATGGGCAGTTCCCAGATAAAGACATCAAAACTATAATAATTATATGAAAAATGCTCCAAATAACTACTGATTAGAAAAATGCAAATTAAAACAAACCTGTGATACCACCTCACACCTATTATATTGGCTAATATGACCAAAATAGTAAAAGACAAACATTGGAGGGGATGTGGGACAATTAGGACACTACTACACTATTGGTAGAACTCTGAATTGATACAACCATTCTAGAGAGCAATATGGAACCAGGTCCAAAGGGCCATAAAACTATACATATCCTTTAACCTAGCAATACCACTAATAGGTTTGTATCTCAAAGAGATCAGAGATAGGGGAAAAGGACCTACTTCTACAAAAATATTTACAGCAGCTCTCTTTGTGGTGGCAAAGAATTGGAAACTGAAGAGGTGTCCATCACTTGGGGAATGTCTGAACAAGTTGTGATATATGGTTGCAATGGAATAACATTGTGTCATAAAAAATGATTAACAGGAGATTTCTGAAAATTCTGGAAAAACTCATGTGAACTGATGCAAGTGAAGTGAGAAGAACCAGGAGAACGGTACATATAATAACAGAAAAATTTTGAAGAATTTAACTATTACCTGCAATTTAAGTATTGTTATAAGGATATAGGGATTAGCTCTTTGCTACAAAGCCAGAGCAGAAATTTTGCAGGCAAAGGAAAGATTCCAGAATTTTGAAGAAGACACAGGCAGTTTCTGCTCAGGGAGAAACAGTTTAGCATCCAGGAGTTGAGTCTGAGTCTAGTCTTTCTAGGGTGGACCTAGATACTCTCTATCCTGTGGCTTTTCCTTGTGATCCAGCCTATCCCTATGAATCCTGCTGAAGCTGAGAGTGTTTTCCTACAGAGCTGCTCAAGACTCCAAAGGACAACTATCAGTGAGACTTTCCTTTGATCCTTGTTCCTGCTATCTTCAAGTCCTTCCCAATTTTATATTAACTAAGGGGAGATAATTTAGTAGTTGTAGGAAGTAAATTTGTAGGTAGGAAAATATTACATAGAGTGGGTAAACAGCTAGGTTTTTTTGGTTTTAGATCATCCCAATTCCCTTCCCTTAACCTAAATTAAACTGTTACTTAGTTATAGTTATAGTTTATACCCATTATTTAATATGCTTATTTTAGTATCTAAGATAACGTCAAGGGACTCATGATAAAAACTGCTATCCATAGGCATAAAAGGAATTATTGGAATTTGAATGCAAATCAAAGTAAACCACTTCTCACTTTATGAGTTTTTTTCTTATATTTGCTATATGTGTATATATATATATATATATATATATCTTCTTTCAAGACAAGGGGGATATAGAAATACGTATTGTATGACAACATTGGCACAAACTGTATTAGATTATTTACTGACTTGAGGAGAGGAGAAGCCTGGGAGGGAGGGAAAGAATTTGGATTGTGAAATGGCAGAAAACAGTTGTTGAAAATTGCCTCTCTATGTAATTGAAAAAATATAAAAGAAATAGAATAATAACGAAGGATAAGAAGACACAGATGGGTTGCATAATTGGGTACCATCAGAGGAAGAACCCATAATGATGATATCACAGCCCATCAAAGTGTTGAAGTTGTATGTACTCATAATCTCTCACTTGGATAAATGCATTAAGTTTCTAATGTATCTCCCTGCCAGCAGTCTAAATCCCTTCTTTAATTTCTGTAAAATGAGACTATTGAATCCTCTGAGGTCCTTTCTCCCTCTCCAGTTATAATCCTATGATCTATGATCCTATCCTTCAGTCCAATTAAGACTTACTAAGCGTTTACTGTGGGCCTACTATGTGCCAGACACTGGACAAAGCATTAGAAGGAGATAAAACACACAACAAACAATATTCCTTAAGCACAGGTTTAACTTATTTCCTTGCTTAAGAAACTCCAAAGGCTCCCTAATATCCCCAGGACAATATTTCTTAATGTCTTGTTTTTGTCATGAGACAATCCATGGCATTGGATAATATATTTGATAAATGATGACCCTGAAGTCTGGCCACAGATACTTCCTACTTGTGTGGTCCTGAGCAAGTGAACTAACATTTCAGTTTCCTTAACTGTAAAATGGGAACAAAATGGGGATCTCAGGTGAGGATTAAATGAATACAATTCTCGCACATTATATAAATATATATTTGCTTCTTCTCCTATAGATGCGTCAGAATAATTTTTAAATTATTTTAATAAAAAATTTTAATAAAATGAATACAAATAAAATTTAAATTTGATAATATGTAGTAGGCATACATAATATAGAAATTAAATAGAATTATACAGATGATATATACATTTATTATAAATATAATTTCATAGATAATAATTTCATAGATTAAAAATAATGATGTAGATACTTAAATAAATAAATTATATGTATTCCATATTAATAATTTAATAAAAGCTTAAATTAAATGAATTTTTAACAATAAGAAAATAAGTTGGATTATAAAAGAAACCAATTATGTAAAAATATAACTATAAATACATTTTTAAAAGTTTAAAAAGACCCCAGGATCTTTTTAAGACCTCTCCTTTAAAAAAAAAAAAGGCCTTATGGACCTCTATTCTAACATAAAGTACAAACTCCTCTGATCAGTATTTGAAACCAATTATGATCTGACTGTAACCTATGTTGGCAGACTGATTTCATATTTTTCCTTCTCAAGCTGTCCCTGTTGTAGCCAAATGGTCTGATTTGCTTTTCCCCAGTGGAGAATTTCATCTCTTTTTATGGCTGGAATGTGTTTCCTCTTTACTTCCACCTCTTAGAATTCCTAGCTCCTATCAAGTCTCTGTTCATGAATCTCCTTGTACATTAGACCTTGCTCTATCCGTTTGCTCTCCCCCAATCTGAAATTACCTGGTATTCCCGTATGGGTATTTTGTATTGGCTTATCTGTGAATTTTCCTACCAGTAGAACGTAAGCTCTTTGAGGACAGGCACTCGCTTGTTTTGTTTTTCTCCCTAGCACTTACCATAGTGCCCAATGTATCTGAGATTTCCTGAATTCTTGTTGAATTAAATTGAAGACACAAAGATAAAGAGGAAAACTCATGTGATCCTTTTCCTCATGTGGTTTCTATTCTCCAAGCAAAGCAGTTAACTCATAATTATTTGAGGAAGGAGAGAAAACTCCCAATACCTCAAAGGATCAGGAAAGGCTTCATATAGAAAGCTAAGCATTGAAGGAAGCCATGAATTCTACAGGGTAAAAGTAGGGGAGAGCATGCATTCTAGGCAAGGGATTCAGCCAGGATAAATGCACGGGGACTGGAAATAGAATGTTGTATACAAAGAACTAGAAGTAAGGACAGTTTAGCTCTGGCATAGTCTGCAGAAGTTAGCAATATGAAACAGATATTTTAAAAAAGTAGGTGGGAGGAAGATTGTGGAAAGCTGTAAATGCTACAAATTCCATGTTTCTCCTAAGCAATGGAAACCCAATGGAAATATTGGAGAGAGAAGGGCTGTGGTCAGAGCTATGTATTATTTTAATTAAATTATTTTTCAATTAATCTATTTTTTCTTCCCTCCCACATCACATTAAGAAAAGACAAATGCATTATTAATATTACATTTCTAGCTATGTGGAAATGGAATGAAAAGAGTAATGGCTAGGAATAAGTACAGAGACCAACTAGGACTCTACTATATTAGTGTAGGTGCGAGTTGATGAGGGCTTGAACCATGGTGGTTGGCATGTGCATGGTGATAAGGGACAAAGGCAGTATGGGAAAGTGGGGAAATTTTTTGGTTTTGAATCAAAGCACTTGGGTTCAAACCTTGTCTCGACTGCTTGTGTGGTCTTCAACAAGTTGTTAACCCTCAAGCATCCAGTTTTCTCATCTAAAAAATGAGGAAATTGAACTAAAGTCCTTTCTAACTCTAGAAATCCTATGATCCAATGATATGAAAGACATTTTGGAGGGTTAGTCAACAAGACAGGGAAGAATATAGGACAGCTCCATGGTTGTAAACCTGGGAAACTAGAATAAGGTTGATGTCCTCAACAGAGATAGGGAAGTTTGGAGAAAGTCTTTAGGGGGGAAGGTAATGAGATGCTGATAGAAGAAGGCAGATGAAAATGTACAATTGGAATTCAGGGGAAAGATTAGAATTGAATACAAAAATTTTGAAGTCTCCTGAAATAAAGATAATTGTAACTATTGGAGTGGATGAAATCACCAAGATAGTATAAAAGAGAAAAAAAAGAGGGTCCAGCACAGTTTGACAAAGTATGATTCAAAAAAAAAAGTGGTAGAAAGACTAGGAAGAGTATGGTCTGTGCCCTTAAGGACTTGATTGTTTGACTGGAAGAGATGAAATAGGCATATGAAACATGAATCACAATTCAAACTAGAAAGAATCCAAGGAGAAATTTGAAATTGGATATTTTTTTTTATTTCTAGTCTAGTACTCTTACCCACTCCAGCAACAAGATGTTTTTGGTAGAGACTTAAGGAGAAAGAAAGATAGAGTGATCCTCTCTCAAGACTTGAGTTCTTCTTCCTTAGCTGGTGGTTTCCTCTCTGTTACTAGAGGCCACACTCCTCAAAGCCACATCATGACCTGACTGACTCCAGAGTTGGCAAGTCTGCCCTTTAAAGGTCACTAGGACTATGGCTGGTCTTTGGTCAGTCAGTAACCTTCTAATTCTATCAAGGAGAATTTAATAACTCGTCAAGGGATAGCAAAAAAAAAATCCCCTTATTTCCACTTCATTTTTATCTTGACATCTTTTATTTACTGTGCTTTCTATGATTATGTCAACTGGGATTGGGGAGAGAAGTAATTTGTCAGGGAGAGGGAAGCGTCCTGATCAATTCTCTTCATTGTGCCCAGATAACCGAGGCCCCCAAAGGTCAGGATATTTGCCTAAGGTCAAACATGGGAGGAGTGGGATTAGAACTCATATTCTGTGACTCAAAATTGAACACTTTTGTCTTGTTCCACATTACAAGAAGCATGCCATGCTGACTTCCTTTTTTAAAATGATCTATTTATTTTTTCAGTTCCATTTGAAATAATTTTTGACAATTATTTTCTGACATTTTAGATTCAGAGTTTCTCCCTTCCTCCTTTTCCTCCCCCCTCTCCAAGACCACAAATAGTCTACTATAGGTTATACCAGTTGTGCTGATTTCTAAAGGATGACCATCATAAATGGCTAGGATAATTGCTTTCATGAGACACATACAGACACATGTAATCTTTAAGGGAGAGGGTTACATGTTTGGATTGTATGAGTAAATACAAGTTTTCAATTTCGTTTCTATGCAGGGGTCAGCAATCCACATACTGAATTCAATCCAGCCAATGGTGCCAAATGGCCTGCAGACAGATTCAGTCAGGGGAGCCATGGTAAAATTAGTTGGATCCTAGCTTCAGCTTGAGTGGCCCCTCCTCTGATCTTGTGCCCAAAATTCTGGTTTGGGGCAATACCAGAATCTTAAGTTATGATCAAAGCCAGGAGTTCCAGGTGATACAGATCAGAAGATACAGATCCTCACACCTTAAAGCGTACTGGTCACTGACTTATAAGGTTGATTCTTGAGCCTCTGAGGTTGTCACTTGCAGAGAACATTTCATTAACTCATTAGAAAATATGGGTGATGTTATCAGTTGCCATTTATAGCTTCTGTATTTCGAGTAACTGGCATTGTTCTCATTTCAGACGAGCCAGAAAGTAAGTATGCCAGGAGCTGACATGATAGGTTATGTCACCAAAACAAAACATTGATAAATGCAGGTTGGCTTCTCTGTTGAGTGCTGGTTTTCCCTTATGCTACTCATGTAGACCTTGCCTTGATTTCCCACCACACAGGGTTGAGGTTCAAGTTTTTGAGCAATCCCAGAAGTCAGCTTCTTTCAATGATTTTCATGTTTTAAGGGTGATGCGGTCTCTCCAACAGCTTTTTCTTAGCCAGACACTGAAAGCACCTCAAATCCAGGGTCTTTGTTTCATATTTGATACTATTTTTCTTGAAAGGAGAGACTGGGAAGAGTGCCTTCCATTGATATAAAAAACAGAGAATGGTAAAGAGAAGCCAAAATCTTCTCTTAACACCAAAGATCTGCCCCATGTTGAAATGATGAGTGCTATAGAAGAAGGTTCTTAGAGTGACTCCAAAGACAGTGGGGAATTTGTAGAAGTGGAGGACAAAGGAGAAGAGTGAATGAATAACAGGAAGAATGTTAGGGGGAAAAGATGGAGCAATCAAGTGCTTTCCAAATTTCCACACCTTCTGATGTTTGGCCATAGTAAGCTGTTTGTTTGTTTGTTTGTTTCTATTTATTTGGTCTTGTGCCAAACACAGACCAAAAAGTAAAAGGGCATTCTCTTTGGGGCCATTTTTATTTATTTATTTTTTTTAAATTGAAACCCTTACCTTCTGTCTTGGAGTCAATACTGTGTATTGGCTCCAAGGCAGAAGAGTGGTAAGGGCTAGGCAATGGGGGTCAAGTGACTTGCCCAGGGTGACACAGCTGGGAAGTGTCTGAGGCCAGATTTGAACCCAGGACCTCCCATCTCTAGGCCGGACTCTCAATCCACTGAGCCACTCAGATGCCCCCTGGGGCCATTTTTAAAAACAAATCTTCATTTGATTTGAACAAAGATTTATTGGACACTTCCAGTGTGCTTAACGGGAGAGGGATATTTTGTGGTAGTGGGCTGAGTAAGGATCACCCAGGTTTAAATCCTCTTACTAATATATGCTGAATATATAATATTGGATGGTATCTTAGACTTGGATGTAGAAAAGACCTCTGATGCCGTCTAGTTCAACCCCATATTTTATTATTTATTTATTTTAATTTTATTTAATTGATTAATTTAGAGCATTTTTCCAGGATTAAAAAATCATGTTCTTTTCCTCCCCTCCCCCCAACCCCCTCCCATATCTGATACACAGTTTCACTGGGTTTTACATATGTCTTTGGTCAAGACATATTTCCATATTATAGATATTTGCACTAGGGTGATCATTTCTCATATGTTATAAGCGAGGGAGTGGAGGTATAAGGATGCAAAGCATCTTGTCTAAGTTCCCACAGATAGTAAAAATCAGGGGTAAGATTTGAATCCAGATCCACAAAATGACATCATGATGTCAGGGCAAACATACATTGTGTCCTACTATGGCAATAGGAGCTTGGAAGGCTCTACCACAGATCAGACACAAAGAACCCATATGAACTGCTGGGATGAAGATGTCTCTAAATTTGCACATCTCATTTCTTTTGAGCCTTTGGAATTCTGCTTTGCTTATAGAGCCCAGCACTTTCTGTGATGTGGGCACACCATGCAATATGATATATAATTAAAATTTTGTACCCCAGGACTCCATTTCCCAGAATCCCACTTTTGTCCTCATGTTATGTCCTTACGTTTTGGCGATAAAGTTTCTGTAACCTCACCCCCTCTCTCTCTTCTTGCCTATCAGGGTCAGGAAAACTCCTCTTTACTTAGGCTTTTACTTTCATCATTTTATTTCCTCTACTTCAAGTGATTATTAATAAATCTTATAAAATATAATACTTGGAGTTATTGGATATTAATTTTAATCTGACAATGGTGCTGTACTAAAGCCTTCCATGTCTCACAATCAATACTCAAGTTCATCAGAGACCTTTAGAGTATCCTTGTTATCGCTTCTTCTGACCTCTGTGTAAGTGCTTGCCTTGGGTGAATTCTCTATAGAGCAGTCTTGTAGGCAAATGTGCCTTTGGCGTTTGAACAACGTGGCCAACCCATCTTTGAAAGTTTGGCAGTTCAGCTCAAAAAGGATCTTAGTGTCTGGTACCGTATCTTGCCACGCAATCTTATCTTCAGAATCTTCCTAAGATGATTTACACAGATGCAATTCAGTTGCTTGACATGGCCCTGGTAGACTGTCCAGGTTTCACAGCCATACACCAAAAAGGTCCCACAATGGCTCTATAGATCTTCAGTTTGGTAGACAGCCTCATACCTGTTCTCTTCCACTTTCCTTTGGAGCTTCCCCAACGCTAAACTAGCTCTGGCAACGTGTGCATCAACCTTCTTGCCTATGTGTACGTCCCTGAAAACTCTACTGAGAGGGTAAGTGACCCTATTCACCGCGATCGAAATTGCTCCATTTGCTATAACTGGTTGATTATTCCACGTATGGATGATGTGGTGCTGGCTGTTTCCTTGGTGTTGTCGGGCAAAAGTTAGCACAAGTCAAGAAAATTGCTCTACGGTCTGTTACATCTCAGTCTCAGAAACTGCGTTTAGTGCACAATCATCTGTGAACAGAAAGTTGTATACCAACTCTCCCTCCACTTTAGTCTTGGCTTGGACCTTTTCAAGTTAAATAGTTTACCATCAGTGTGATAACTGCCCTTGATGCCCCTTCATCCAAGGCATCCAACAATATCACTGGACACATCATTCTAAAAGGATGGGAGCAAGCAGCCAGTCCTGCTTCACTCCATCAGTAACTGGAAAAGCACAAGAGCATTGATCATTATCCAGAATGCATGCAACCATGCCATCATGGAGCCAGCATACCATACTGATGAGCTTTGGGAAACCAAATTTTGCCATCTTCCACAAACTCCCATGATTGACAATATCAAAGGTCTTGGTCAGATCAACAAATGTTTTATACAGGCCTCTGAGGTGCTTCTGACATTTCTTCTGGAGTTTTCAGGAAGCAAACACTATCAACTCAATGTTTAATTCCATAACATTGATGAAGTACCTACTATGTGCCAAGTATTGTGCTAAGGACTTTGTTGTCTCATCATTTCAGTCATGCCTGACTCTAGTGACTTCATTTGAGGTTTTCTTGGCAAAGATACTTGGAGTGGTTTGCCATTTCCTTCTCTAACTCATTTTACAGATAAGGAAACTGAGGAAAACAGGGTTAAGTGACTTGCTCAGGGTTACACAGCTAGTGTGAGGCCAGATTTGAACTTGGAAAAATGAGTCTTCCTGACTTCAGACTGGCATTCAATCCATCATGTCTCCTAGCTTTCCCCTTACATTTTGAGGGGTTACAAAATAAGAAAAAGAAAGATATCCCTTGCTCTCAAAGAGCTTATGATATGAAGCACACACACACATACATGGAATTGGAAAAGGAAGGAAAAAGAGGGAGTGATTTTGGTTGCCTGGGGTTGAAACCAAGCAGAATTGCTAATAGGAAATAGAGTTACCTAAAAAATTCTGATCTGAGCCCCCTATAAAGGAAGGCATTGGGAGGGGTCTATTGCTTTGCCCTCCAGTCTTCCTTGGTGTGGAGAAAGTACTAAGTATCAAAACCTGAGTCAAGGGGCAGTTAGATGACTCAGGAGATAAAGAACCAGGAGTGGAGTCAGGAAGACCTGGGTTCAAATCTGATCTCAAACACTTCCTAGCTACTTCCCTACTGCTCTTCTGCCTTGGAATCAATACTTAATATTGATTCTAAGACAGCAGGTAAGGGTTTAAAAAAAGGAACCGAGTCGATCATTCTAGTGATGACATTACAGGTATCTTATCTTTGGTAAGCCTCAATGTTCCTGGAGTGGAAACCAAGGTGGTGCTTACAGTTATCCATATCCAGTTCCATGTCTTGAGCTACAAAATATTTGTGGAGTTGACATGAATTAGCACAGTGCCTGGCACATGGTTAGAGACGAATAAATGTTTATCAAATTGAATTCACTATTCCTTGCTGAGAGCACGAGCATGGAAAGAACAAAAGATAGAATCTATCTCTAGAAATTAGACTGAAATCCAGTACCCTTTCCATTAAGGACTTGCCATCTTCCACCTTGGAGAGCAAAACTAGTATGAGTGACCAGAGCCCCTGGTGGTCGTAGTTTTCTAGAACGTGCCTTAGGTGAGGGGGAAAAATAACAACAAGAGCAATAATAATAATCGTCATCATCGTCATCATCATCATCATTGGCCTGGTGCTCTTGGCAGTCAGACAAGAAGCAAACAAGCTGTTTAGCTTTAGGTTTCAGCGTTCCCCAAACATCATAAAGATCACAGCTCTTGTAAAAGGGGGAGCCAGTTGTTTACAGCAGACTCTTCAGGAGGGAGGGAAGAAGGGAGGAGATGTGTCTCATGTGGCAAATATTTGCCCATAGGAGGTAATAAAATTGTATTAAGCTCTTCCCTCACTACTGTATATTGTCATCAGTGTTATGAGCTCAGTAAAGTCTATTTTTAGGTCTTGTCAAGCACAAACATTAACAAGAAGCAGGCATTTCTCCTTAAGAATATATAATTGACCTTTCAAGTCCATAATCTCTTTTATCAAAGCGGATGACAGAAATTTATGCAGAATAGTTTGCACACCTCTTTGATTTCTGCCCCCTGAGGACCCAAACATGCTTCCCACCCAATCCTGTTTGATTTTTGCCATATCCTGTTCTGTTGAATGGAACTCTTGTAAAAATTCAATATGCCCCCAGTTTGTTTCTCAAGTTCTAAACAAATCTTGCATCAGTTCTGTGATATGTGCAGTTCCCTTACATTCCTCATGCAGACTTGAAAGGTCACAGGCCCAGCCAGTCAGGAAAAAATGTATTTGCATGGACAAAAAATCCATATGGGGACGAGTAAGAAAGGAGCTTAATCTGCAGCCAGCTCCCTGATCAGGACGACAGCTCTTCGGTAAGGGGCTCCTGTGTTCAGAGGACGATGCCAGCAACTATGGTACTAGAAAGGTTAGACAGCATGCTGCCCGCATAGGACTTAGGGTCTCTTGGGAAGACAGAAACACGGGTTACCATAATACAGACCAGGGATCTACTAGTGGGGAAAGGCAACTCCCTACCTGTTTGTTTTTGTACACTTGAGAGCTAAAAATGGTCTTTATATTTTTAAGTAAAATTTTATTTATTTAAATATTTTTAAACCACCCAGCTCAAGATCATACAAAAACAGACTGGCAGATTTGGTCCTAGCACCATTACTTTCCTAACTCCGTTACAGATTATGATGTCATTAGAAAGTTGGGTGAGGAGAGGGAATGTTGGGTGAGGATTGAGAAAAAAAGGTTGTTATCAAATGAAAAGATTCCAAAAATGCTTTGTGGAGTAGGTGGCACTTGAGTTGGGCTAGAAATTCAATTTATGATCTCAGTGAAATCATTTAATTTCTCATCACTCCCAGACAACTCTCTGAGATTATAAAGGCATTGTTGTTCAGTCATTTCAATCATGTCTGACATTTTTTGACCCCTTTTGGGATTTTCTTGGCAAAGAAACTGCCATTTCCTTCTCTAGATCATTTTACAGATGAGAAAACTGAGGCAAAATGGATTAAATGACTTTCCCAGGGTCACACAGCTCATAATTCAGGCTCTCTATCCACTGTGCTCCCTAGCTATTCCCTATAAAGAGAGTGGAAAAGGAGCCTCCTCACTGGGAGCTCCCCAATGAAATTACAAGTTCAGACCAAAGAGAGGAATTTCAACACTTTCTGAATGTGATGACAGAGGAAGGGTGTTTCGGGCATTCTTGAGAAAAGGCATTGTAGCAAGAGAACATAGTGTATGTTCTGGGGTAGTGGCTATTCAGTTTGACTAGAATGTAGAATGGTGGATACAGAAGAAAGGCTAGGAAGGAAGCGTAGACTTTGAGTGTCAGGCAATGGAATGTGGCCTTTATCTGGAAGGTAATAGAGTCAGTACAGATTTTTGAGCCGAACAGAGCCAAAACCAAATGTATATGGTTGAACAGTAGCCAGTGGACTACTTTAGATAATTGGATGGAGAGATAAGAAAATTTATATGAAAGAACAAACAATATGAAGAGAACATAATGTCAAATAAAGATTGAAGTCAAATTATAAGGAGAAAAAGAGAAAGGGGGGGGACTTCTACAACAAGATCACAAATTATACTATAAAGTTGTCATTAACAAAATGATTTGGTTTCTACAAAAACTAGCTTCTAGGGGCATGGGGGCAGTATGCTGTTTTGTTTTTGTCCATGTCGATTATATATGTCCAAATTGGAGATGTCTCTTAGAGGGAGGCAAGAATGGGTACCTCTAACATGATCTTGGCCAACTCTTCTCCAAGGTAGATTTTAATTAATGCCAAGAAGGGAAGGAGAAAGTTAAGGCCTGGGGGCAACTGGGTAGGTCAGTGGATTGAGAGCCAGGCCTAGAGACGGGAGGTCCTAAGTTCAAATTTGGCCTCAGACACTTCCCAGCTGTGTGACCCTGGGCAAGTCACTTGACCCCCATTGCCTAGCCCTTACCACTCTTCTGCATTGGAATCAATAGACACACAGTAGTGATTCTAAGATGGAAGGTAAGGAGAAAGAAAGAAAGAAAGAAAGAAAGAAAGAAAGAAAAAAAGAAAGAAAGAAAGAAAGAAAGAAAGAAAGAAAGAAAGAAAGAAAGAAAGAAAGAAAGAAAGAAAGAAAGAAAGAAAGAAAGAAAGAAAGAAAGAAAGAAAGAAAGAAAGAAAGAAAGAAAGAAAGAAAGAAAGAAAAGAAAGAAAGAGAGAAAGAAAGAGAGAAAGAAAGAGAGAAAGAGAGAAAGAGAGAAAGAGAGAGAAAGAGAGAAAGAGAGAGAGGAGAGAGAGAGGGAGGGAGGGAGGGAGGGAGGGAAGGAAGGAAGGAAGGGAGGGAGGGAGGGAGGGAAGGAAAGAAGGGAGGGAGGGAGGGAGGGAGGAAGGAAGGAAGGAAGGAAGGAAGGAAGGAAGGAAGGAAGGAAGGAAGGAAGGAAGGAAGGAAGGAAGGAAGGAAGGAAGGAAGGAAGGAAGGAAGGAAGGAAGGAAGGAAGGGAGGGAGGGAGGGAGGGAGGGAAGGAGGGAGGGAGGGAGGGAGGAAGGAAGAAGAAAGAAAGGAAGAAAGTTGAGGCCAGAGGTTGGTCCCTCTGATCTTCCACCAAATACCAGTTCTTTAATGAACACACATACCAAATAACAAACTATTTATCCAAGTGGAGAGTAAAACAGAAATCAGAGAGAGCATTCACAGAAGAAGACAGGTATCCCTTCCACATCACAGGGGTTACAGGCATAGTGCCCCTGCAATCTGAAAAATCAGAATAAATTTTTTTGACCCTAAATTCATACCAGAGAAGAAGTCTGAATTTTTTCTTTTTCTTTTACGGGGTGTTTATAGTAAAAAAAAAAAGTATATATTTATGACATTATAAAATAAAATGTTGATACAAATATTTTATGCATTTCTGAGTTTCTAAACTTTTTCTGTTTATTCTGATGGGATTTGTGTATTGTCCATGGCTTCCACAAAACTCCCTCCCTCACCCACCCCTGCCAAATTCCATTAGTTTTTTATGCTGACCTGAGTTATACTGAAACGATGGTAAGGAAAGTTGAATTGTGGAAGGGATGATTGTATATACATATATACACACATATATGCATATATGTATAGATAGATATCTCAATGTACATCTAATTATCTATCTATCTGATAATGCACAAAATAAATGAGCTCTCCCTTCAGGAATGACATAACTCATATTAACCAAGAAAGAAAGTCCCACATCTCATTCAAGAGAAAACTTTCCAAATTCTCTAGTAAAGCAAGCTGGGGACAAGGACATGTACTGCCAGCTACTCCACATATCAGTTTCTTCCCTTCATGGACCTTCATGGAGAGGACAGAATCACGTATCTTCTACCTGCCCCACATTGGCCCTTTGAGCCAAGGGTTACATAGCAAAAACTGGAACTAAAAAGAGTACAAAATTAGAACAATAAATACAATATACAAGTGTTACAAAAAATTTTTAAATCAAAGGACTTTGGGACAGAGATTCATTTAATTGTAAAAATTATTGGGAAATTTGAATAGCAGCACACTGAAAAACAATAGTAGTTCCACACCTCTTAATTTAAACTTTGAATAGCAGCACACTGAAAAACAATAGTAGTTCCACACCTCTTAATTTAAACTAAAATAAATTCTCTATGGATCAATACAAAAATACATTTAAAAATTAAAATAAAATGTAATTATATGTCTACTAAAACTGGAGAGAAAAGGAAATGTGTTGTCTATTCAATAAGAAGTTGCAGAAGATAAAATAGATGGATTTGTTATATAAAATAATTTTATACCAAAAAAGCAAGACATGCAAAATTATTATTTTTTAAGCCCTTACCTTCTGTCTTGGATTGGTTCCAAGGCAGAAGACCAGTAAGGGCTAGGCAATGGGGGTTAAGTGACTTGTCCAGGGTCATACAGTTAGGAAGTGTAAGGCCAGATTTGAACCTAAAACCTCTTGTCTCTAAGCCTGGCTCTCAATCCACTGAGCCACCCAGCTGTCCCTGGGAATTATTTTTTAAATTGGAAACAACCTTTGCCATAATCATTTCTACCTGTAAAACTATTCAAATTAATAATCAAAAATTTTAATTTAAAACAGTTCTGAGTTATTAAATTCACAGAGTAAACATTGTACAATTTAATTTTGTCAGGGTTAGAGAGAAATGGGTGTAATATTATATTGCTAATGGATAGAATAGTGAACTATTAAAACTTTGGTTGGAATGCAATATGGCAACAGACAATGAGACCTAGAAAATTATTTCTGGCTATTCTCACAGTTAAGCTAGAATTCATGAACATAATTTGAAGAGAAAAAAGATCTAGCTCTATAAAATATTCATAACCACATTATTCATAATACCAAAAAAGGAAGTAATTTATTTGGAAAGATTGTTGAGTTTAAAGTAACAAGACCTAAATTTTAATCTTTTACTCTGGCTTTAACATCTCAACATCTAGGAAACTCTGTCCTAATATGTGCTATGAATGTATTAAAGTAGATGACCCACTAAATTCTCTTATGGTTCTAAAGCTCTAATCCTATGATCCTATACATATAGTGATCAGAGGATAGCAGAACAACTTGTGAGTATATAGGCTACTTGATCAGAACTCCAAATCTCTGACTCAAGCCAGCACCCTAATGGGTAATGAATGGAATATTCTTCAATATGTAAAAAAGGAATTCTTTAATTTCAAAACCCCAATTTTAACCCTTGCAAATGGAATATTTTAAAAAATGATAAATATGAAGAATACAAAGAAATACAAAAAGACAAAAACATGGAAAGTGATTCAGAATGATAGAAGCAGAAGAAAAACAACATACATAAAAAATAGCAACAATATTGGGGGGGGAGGAATTCACAAAAGAAAGTATCCAGAAGATGGAAACAAACAGTACATTATTATTATTATGTTTATAGATGTATTTACTTATGTATATATGTATACTTTTTTTAAACCTTAAAGTTACCTTATGTCTTAGAATTGGATTAGAATTAGGATGTGGATTGGTTCCAAGGTAGAAAAATGGTAAGGGCTAGGCAATGGGGGTTAAGTGGCTTGCCCAGGGTCACACAGCTAGGAAGTATCTAAGGCAGGATTTTAACCTAGGACTTCCCATCTCTAAGCCTATTGACTGAGCCACCTAGCTGCCCCCTTGTATACACATTTTTAAAACAAACTGTAAATAATGGAATTCATATAGTAAAATGAGATCCTTGAAGACAGAGCCTGTTTTTTGCCTTTTTTGTGTGTATTCCCAGTGCTTAGCATAGTGCTTGGTATTTAATAAATACTGGTTGCCATTTTCATTTGTCTATTTGAGTGAATGGGGTTGCCAATGGATCAATGGATTGTTTCACTAGGACCTGAGAACCAGACCAGTTGGGAAAGATCTACCACCAAATTGGTCCCTGAGTGAGGAATTTTTCAATCACACCAACTCTCAAAGACTGTCTTCTCATCATAGACTCAGAGACCCCAAGAACCTTAGGAGTTATTGGAGAAAGCATCCCAATGCTACACATGGGAGAAATTGAGTTTGGTCTTCTCAAGGCAAATTATTCCATTTTCAGATAATGCTAGTAATGTTTGGCAGCAAATCTCATTGCTGGGAAGTTTTTCCTGACATCAAGTCTAAATTTACCTCTTTGTAACTTATATTCATTCAACCTTCTGGGAGCAAAGAAGACAAATCAATTCACTCTCCCACATGATGGACTTTTTAATAGAATTATCATGTCCCTCTTTGTGTCCAGTGTTAATGTAGTTCCCTCTACTATCATTCAGCTCTAGTTGGTGGCACAGTGAATAGAATGCTAGGTCTGGAGTCAGAAGATTCATCTTCATAAATTCAAATCTGGTCTCAGGCACTTACTAGCTGTGTGACCCTGAACAAGTCACTTAATGCTGCTTGCCTCAGTTTTCTCATCTGTAAAGTGAGCTGGAGAAGGAAATGGCAAAACATTACATTATCTTTGCTAAGAAAACCCCAAATGGGTCATGAAGAGTCAGGCAGGACTGAAAAACAACTGAGAACTATAAACATCATCTGGCCCATGTCTTTCTAGCTTTTTGACAGAAATAGCCTCAAATCAAAGAAGGGTCACAATTTGTGTTAGTAGAGGCAGTACTTCCTTGTTCTGTTTTAGTAACAAGTATTTGAATTCCTGTTTTTGTTGATATTAAATTTAGAGTAAAATATAATGATTGGTTGGACAATGGAATGTTAAGCCAAGTCTGAACTGGCCTCTGAATGTTGTCTACAAAAAATCCTGACCCTTTCCTTCCTTATATATCAAATGAGGTAATATTTGTAAAGTGTTCAGGGCAGTCTCTAAATGTCCATTCCCTTCTCTCCCTTCTATATCTCAACACTTAAAAAACAAGCAAACAAAAAACCCTCTCTCTCCCCTCTTAGAATCAATACTGTGTATTGGCTCCAAGGTGGAAGAGCAATAAGGGCTAGGCAATGGGGGTGAAGTGACTTGTCCAGGGTTACCCAGCTAGGAAATGTCTGAGGCCAGATTGGAACCCCCAAATCTTGCATCTCCAGTCCAGGCCTGTCTCTCAATCCACTGAGCTACCTCTCTGCCCCAACATACCTGGTTATTGGAAACTTCCTCTGCTTAAACTAACCTCATGGTCTACCAAAGGGGAAAAGGCATCCAAGATGGCGGAGGCAGGAGGCAGAGACTGTTTCTGTTACAGAGTTGGGGACGGCCCATGGCTAATGTCCAAAGTCCTAGAGCAGTTTAGATGGAGCCTGGGCACACCGACACCTATCCCTGTGTTTTGCAACTAGTTAGCACCTGCTCCCCAAACTTAATCTATTCTTGATTTGTTTCAAATGGAGCCAAGAGGATCAGGACTTAATTAGTGGTGATATATCTCTTATGCTGATCAGTTCCATCCAGATCCCCCCTCAAGGCACGGATTTGTCTCTATTTGGAATTCCCATGCTTGCTGGGCGGTTTGTGTTTCCAGTTCTCTGGCAGGCCCCTCTCGGGCTCAGGGAGCCTCATCCCAGGAACGCTCCTTGTGGCGAAGGAGGAGGCTTCGGGGCCCAGAGAATGGGGGAGGCAAGTTCCAGCAATTCTGCCTCAGCCATGAGATGTCCTCTGCCAAATCAGGCCAGGCTTAGAGGAGAGCTCCTTCTTCCCAGCCTCCACGAGAGGGGCTGCAGTGCCCGCAGAAGAAGTCACCAGTGTGGGGATGAACCCCAACTGAGGCATGTCCCCTCCCCAAGAAGAGTCCATCAGGCACCGGGCAGCCCGTGGTGGCCGATGGGTTCTCAGAGCAGAGATTTCTGTTGGGGCTTTTCTCCCTCCCTCTCACAAGAGGAAAACGCCCCATGTTCAGCACCAGCTTAGAGCCAAAATAACATGTTTTGGCAATTATCGAATGACAATTAGGGCCTCGACTCATTGAAAGCATTCTTCCAAGCAGAATATGTTTTGGAACTAAAACACTAAACCACATCTGAGTAAATATAGAGGAAATGAATAAGAGGGTGACAGGCGAGTGAGAGCCAAAGAGCTGAAGGGGTAGGGATTAGGGCTGCTGAGGGGAACAGAGAGGTGTAGCGAGGGGGACACGGATGGGGGAAGAGGGTATTTGGCCAAAGCTGAGCAAGGACTAGTGGTCTGACTGCTTCTGCCGGCCCCATTCTACAGGAAAAGACCAGACCCCCAGAATTGTTTGTTCCTCTAAATCCTGGCTCCTTCTCCCCCAGAAAGAGACGGCTGTTCCATCAGCCCCCAAAGGAGAACTTAAGATGGCGAAATGAGGAGAACTTGATGCACCATTCTGATATTCCATGGGCACGTGCTTACCTTCCCCCATGCCATGTGAGATAAGAAAGAGTCCTTCCATTAGGAACCCCCCAGAAATGAAAGGGAAACTCTCTCAGGGTCTGTGGGAGGGGGTACAAGAGGAAGAAAAGTTCATACTGCTCTCTTCCATTCTCAGAGAATACACGTTGTTTTAGATGAAGCTAATGCTATCCCTAAGGCCAGTTAGTGATATTATTATATAGAACTAGCAGCCATGGCCTGGTGGATGGAAGGCTAGTCAAGAAACCTGGGTTCAAGTCTCCATTCTACCACACTGACTGGATGACCATGGGCAAGTTAATTAACCTAATTAATTAGTCAGCACTCTAAACATCTCTCAAAGACTAGAATTTGCAGAGAAGGAGTCATCTGAGAGTCCTTTATATCCAAGGGCATAAATAAATAAGTGATAAATGTTTTACAACCAGCTTTCCTCTAATATGCAATAAATTATGTGAAAAAATAGATAAGAGTTTTACCAAATTCCTTTTACAAAAATATATGGTACTGACTCTTAAGTCAGGGAGTGCAAACATAGAGAAAGAAAATTATAAACCAATTTCATTGATGATAATAGATGCAAAAATCCTGAATAAAATACTAGCTAGGAGATGACAAAATTATCACAAAGATTACACATTATAACCAAACAGAATCAGTGCAAGAATGGTTTAATATAAGGAAAACTGTCAACATAATTGGTCATATTAATAGTAAAAGTAATAAAAATCATATGATTGTATCAATAGATGCAGAAAAAAGCCTTTTACAAAATACAACTCTCATTCCTATTTAAATCACTGGAAAGCATGAGTGGAGTTTTCCCTAAAATGATAGGAAGCATCTACCTAAAACCGTCAGCAATATCTTACACCATTTTCTAAGATCAAAATGGGTACATGATCTAGACATAAAAGGAGATATAGCAAGGAACTTGGAAAAACAAGGAACATATTCCCTACCAGATTTTTGGATTGGAGAAATTTTTTTGAGTAAAATGGATAATTCTGAGTTCATTAAATGGAAAAGTTTTGTACAAATAAAACAAATGTTGCCAAGATTAGAAGGAAAGCAGAAAATTGGAAACAAATTTTCAGTCTCTTGGATAGAAGTCTCATATCTAAAATACATAGAGAATTTTGTCAAATTTATGGAAATAAGAGCCATCTCCCAATTGATAAATGGGTAGAAGATATGAATAGACAATTTTCAAGTGAAGAAGTCAAAGCCATATATAAGTACATGAAAAAATGTGCTAAATCACGGAGTGAAAGCCCAAACCAAAATAATTCTGAGGTATCATTTCACACCAATCAGATTGACTAAAAAGGGCAGAATCACAAATGTTGGGGGATGTGGAAAAGTGGGGACATTAATACACCTTTGGTGGAAATATGAACTGATCCAACCATTTTGGAGGGCAATTTGGAATTACACCCTGAGTGCTATAAAGCTGGGTCTATTTCCCAAGGAGAACAGGGAAAAAGGTGGGGGGGGGACTCTATATGTTCCAAAATATTCATGGTACCTTTCTTTGGGGTGGCAAAGAACTAGAAATTGAGGGAATGTCCATCAACTGAGGAATGGTTAAATAAATTGTGGCATAAGATTGTGATGGAATCACATTGCACTGTAAGATATGATGAGCAACGGGGGCAACTGGGTGGCTCAGTGGATTGAGAGCCAGGTCTAGAGATGGGAGATCCTAGTTTTAAATCTGGCCTCAGACACTTCCCAGCTGTGTGACCCTGGGCAAGTCACTTGACCCCCATTGCCTAGCCCTTATCACTCTTCTGTCTTGGAACCTATACCCAGTATTGAATCTAAGACAAAAGGTAAAGGTTTAAAAAAAAGAGAGATGATGAGCAAGTTAATTAAAAATAAAAACTTGAAAAGACCTACCTGAGATAACAAAGAGTGAAACAAGTAGAACCAAGGGAACATTACATACAGCTACAGATTTAATATTTGAAGAATAACTTGTGAATGTTCACCTCCAGAGAATGAATTGAAAAATGGAAACATAAAGACATAATCTATGTATTATTTTGCCAGATGACAGTTTCTGTTGTGTGAGAAGGGGAGGGAGGAGCTGAATTAAAAAAATACATAAAACTCCCAACTTTTTAGGGAGAAAATGTATGCAGGACACATTTTAAGTGTTTTTATTTTTAAGTTTTAAGTTTATTTTGTATTATTCGCATTTTCTTCATTATTTTCTAAAATCTAGACAAGTAACAAAACAATACATCAAGCCCCCACTCATAGCATTTACCAATAATTTCAGAGTAAACCAAGCTCAAGTTTGAAAGTCACTTCTTAGGGGCTCACCAGGAATTCCTGTTGACTACAAGGGAGAATTGCTTGATATCCTAGTAAGTCCCTTTGGGGGAGAGAAACTTGGAATTTTTTTTTTAAACCTTTACCTTTCACCTTAGAATCACTACTGTGTATTGGTTCCACAACCAAAGAGAGCTGTAAGGGCTAGGTAGTGGGGGTTAAGTGACTTGTCCAGGGTCACACAGCTAGGAAGTATCTGAGGTCAAATTTGAACCCAGGACTTCCTGTCTCTAGACCTGACTCTCTAACCATTGAGCAACCTGGCTGCCCCAGATTTTTTTTTTTAGTCTTAGTTTTACTCTGTTGTTTGGTGTTCCTCTTCTTTGAAGGATTTAGGAGAGATTCTTGAAAAGTACAATTCCAAAAGTACTTGGCATAATTAATTATGTTTGGAGGAGTAAATGTAAGCACCTTCTTTTTTTTAGTCTAGATTTCATTGATATAGGGAATTTCCCAGTACAAATACTCTCATTACTGATATAGATTACCAACTGTCCTACAGCTGATGATCTTAGAGATCTGCCTAGGGAACTAAGAGGTCAAATGACTTGCCCAGAGACACAGTTAATATGTGTCAGACATAGGTCTTCCTGACCCTGAAGATAATTTTTTTTTAATCCACTACACAATGCTTCCTCATATAAGACCATTAAACCTGCAGGTATCTAAACTCTAAGCTTCATGAAAGCTACTGGGGATTCTTAGAAGGGGAAGAGAATGCAAGACACTAAGACATTCAGGAGAGGAGGCACATTCTACAGATCCAAAACTGGGGAGCCTTTCTAGGTGTCCAGAGAATTCTCTAGAATTGGGGATACAGACTAATTTCCCAAAGGTACTGTGGCCTGTTTTGGAAAGGCTACAAGTATGTGATTGGAGGAATAAAGAGAAATTTTGTGACCAAAGTGATGAACTTAGAAGAGAATTATGCTTTGTTTCAGAACTTTGATGGCATCTCTGTGTGAAGGACTTGCCCAGGAGCAAAGACTAGGCTGTCTCCCTCTCTTGTCTATATAGTTGATATTCCCAAGGTATAGTAGCTAGGAGCCTAGAACTGATACACTATTGCTCACAAAATACTATATGATGGTCTTTCTTGTGGTTAGCAAATCGGCTTCTCCTCCTCTTCTTCTTTTTCCTCCTCCTCTTTCTCTGCTCAGAATCCCTGTCATTCAGTCACAGCTGAGCAACAGCTCCCTCCTCCCACTACTTACTACTTGCCATTCCTTCACCCCTTTCCACTTCCTGTGAAGGTCCTGTCTCCCCTGTGCTTCTGTCTCACTCTGTCCTTCTTTGTGCCCTATGGAAAACCCATTCTATTGTTAACAAGCTGTCCTTTGGATTATATCTCATTCTCACATTTACATCTCCCTGCAAACACAGAAACCTGGATTATTGCAGAAGACCCTGCTCTCCTGGCCACTCTCTCCAGTACACCTAGTTTATTGCCCTCTGATATCCTGGGCCAGAGAGCAGAACAAGCCCACTCCCTGTCCCCCCTAGACTCCCATCTTCCACCATGTCTCAACAAAATCTCCTTTTTAAAGTTTTACTCCTTTTCCAACTCCTAATAGCAGTTATTTACTACCTCCCTCAAGTCATTGTCCTTCCTTTCTCAAGGAGTTCATAATCATCTTCTCCAATCCAATTCATTCTTTTATTTGAGGTCTTCAATACTCATGATCTGATTCCCTAAAACACTTTATCAGCATTTATCAACTTCCATGAACTTAACCTTAAATCTATCTGAGCTCCATACAGGAATATTGTTTACTTCAACATCCCATGGTGTTCCAATGACCCTAAGATCTGAAATGCATCCAAATACAAACTCAAGACCTTCCTATTCCTCACTTCTCCTAAATCCAGCCATTGTCTTTACTGCAATCTCTAGGCACATTGTCCCCATTTTCTATTGGGCCTATAAAGAGGTGGTTAATTTGAGTCACTCCATTTCAGCATTTCTCCTTGGTCTTCAAGTTCCTGAGAGAGCAAAAACAACAAGAGTGGGACCTAAGCCTGGGGGTGGGGGAAAAGTTCCCTTTGGAAGCCACTCCTCCTTAGGACAGAGGCATAGAGAAGATGCAGATATAGGACTCAAGAATAGATTTGCTAAATACCAAATTCCTGGCCTTCACCATTTGAGAGGTATAACCTAAAATCTCAATCCAAGAAATGGCAGCCATGGAGAGGGATAGGAATTCCTTGGCCTCAGCCTTTTGAAGAGTGGAGCGGAGAATTTCCTGGGGAGCACCAACTTTGAGATCATCTCTCTAGCAACTCCAAGTGAAAAAGGATTGCTTCCATTCTTCTGGGGTGAGCAGTTCTGGAATGGTGTCAGCATCTCAGAGGAGAATTAAGCACATGCCACCCAAGAGCTGGAAGGACCAAAGTCATGATAGGGAGGAGTATGAATCACAATGGATGGCTGCTATCATTGCTGTGCATCATTTTAATATTAATGATCCAATAGGATTTCCTTCCTAGCAACTCCAAGCTATTTTCCCCACTTCCAAGAAGAATTCATAAGGTTTCATAAGGTCAGACATCTGTATGGGTTTCTGGGAGTGAAAGAAGGAATTATTGGAATGGTGAGGGGTGTGGTTACTAATAGAACAACTACAAGTTCATTTTCATTAAGGGATCGTCCCCAAACCTTTAGGTAATATCATAAAATAGTATGCCCAGAATTCCTCTCTAGGGCGAAATGGGCCCCACTGGGATGGTGAGAGAGACTCAAGTTCTATTCTCTGATAAAGACAGAGTCCAAATCACAAGTGAATGATAAGGTTCTAGAAAACTAGACGGGCTCTGGAGGAAAGTGGCCCATACCAGAGAGGGAAGATCATTGGATTGATTATTTATGGGCTAAATACACACACACACATTTAATGCCCTGTGAATTTTACCTACTATGTGTTATTTGCCTGAGCATTAGCATGGGAGGCATGCAACCTTTCATATGTGTGTCGAGATCTACATGCTGTAATTTAAGAATTCTCAGAGGTAACTCTGAGTATGGGCAGTGGTGATTTGGGAGGTCTGTCCCAAGGTTGGGCCAGCTAATGTGGTAATGGACCATAGATATACTTCCATTAATGCAGTTTGCTTTCACGCTAGCTTTTTTCACTGCCACATCAGTTATGTTTGCCCAGATTGAGTCTGCAGGCTGCAGGCTACTGAAACCCCTTAGTCTTTTGCATCTGAAATTTTATCAGGCTATGCCTACCCCAACCCAAATTTTTTTCTTTGACCCTACAATCACAGAAAAGCTAGGTGGGATCTTAGAGGACACTGACTCCAATTCTCATATTACAGATGAGGAAACAAAGATGCAGAGAGACCAGGGTCACTGCTAAGAACTGAATGAGACAGAATTGAACATATATTCTTACTGAGATCTTATTAGATCTCAATCTATCACATTTCCCATCAAAATGGTTTAGCTCTTGATTCTATCATCTTTTGTGATTTTTAGAACTACCATTTTGAATTTTTTTAAACCCTTACTTTTTACCTTAGAATCAACACTAAGTATTATTTCCAAAGCAGAAGAGTGGCAAGAGATAGGTGATTAGGATTAAGTGACTTGCCCAGGGTCATACTGCAAGGAAGTATCTGAGGACAAATTTGAACCCAGCACCTCCCATCTCTAGACCTGGCTTTCAATCCACTGAGTCACATAACTTCCCCCATTTGGAAATTTGGAAATCATGCCATGTCACTGATAATTAATTGGAACAAGGCAAAGGAGAGAGTCCTTTGGGACTTCATTGCAGACTTTCACTAGGTTAGGGGTTCTTAACTTGGAGTTCAGGGATAGATTCCAAAGGATCCATGAACTTGGATGGGGGAAAAATACATTTTATATTTTCATTATTCTTTAACTGAAAAATAGTAGTTCCTTTAGCTATTTTAAAACATTATTCTGAGAAAGGATACATAGGCTTTAAGACTGCCAAAGGAATTTATAACAGAAAAAAAATTAAGATTGTTTGCTTAAATGTTTTTCATGTTATGGAGTCCTTTGGCAGTCTGGTAAAGTCCATGGACTTCCTTCTCAAAATAATGTTCTTAAACGCATAAAATAACATACAAGGAAACCAATCATATTGAAATAGTTATAAAAATGTTTTTTTAAAAAGCAAGTTCATGAAACCCAGATTAAGAACCTTGGTCCTAGAGGAACACTAGAACATTTGCCATGGCTCTTTCAAATAGCCACAGAAATCTCAATAAATTACAATGAAAGAAATGGGCTATTTAATGATCATTGACTTTTGATAGAGCAAGTTAAGTATCCCCTCAGCTCTTTTCAAATAACTCAAAGACATTTATCCACCAAAATTTTGTTTGCTGTAAATGTCTTGCTTATAAACCAGATTAATTTCTTAAAGAGTAAAAGTTAGTAGGTGAACTTAAGCATCTCAGGTCATCTTTAGGTATTGCCATTGAATAACCTATTTTTAATTTCCTCATAGAGTTTTTAGCCATTTTTATTTTCTTTCTCTTTGTTTTAATGTTTAATGTAAACTTTACATTACTCATTATTTGCCTTTGTATTTAATGTCACTATCCAGCTATTTTTTTAACCATCTCACCCAGAATGGCGTTTCTCCCATTTGACTTTTGGGTGAGTTTCATACCATCATTTATTATTTTGTTATATTTGCTATATTATTGTTTTATACATATACTATTATACATAATATGTTATATTATTACGATTACCATAATATTTGTTATATTATTACTCTTTGGGTTGCAAGTGATAGTTTTGAAGTGTCATCAAAGGGAACCTCACAGTATGTCTGACTGTCCAAGTGCCTTATAAAACAGACTTCTAATACTTTCCTTCTGATTATTTGAATTGATTGATTGTTTGAATATCATGGACCATCAGAAAAAAAGAACTAATATGAATAAAGAATCTTTAAAGAAATGTATAATCATATTTTCAAATTTTTAAGCTTATTATTTTTTTGTTCCTGGAAAAAAAATTGTGATCTCTCTTCGTTCTTTTTTTTAAACATTATTTTATTTGGTCATTTCCAAACATTATTCATTGGAAACAAAGATCATTTTCTTTTCTTCCCTACTCCCCTCCCACCACCTCTCCCATAGCCAACATGCGATTCCACTGGGTATCACATGTGTTCTTGATTCGAACCCATTTCCATGTTGTTGGTATCTGCATTAGAGTGTTCATTTAGAGTCTCTCCTCAGTCATATCCCCTCCACCCCTCTAGTCAAGCAGTTGCTTTTCCTCGGTGTTTTTACTCCCACAGTTTGTCCTCTGCTTGTGGATAGTGTTTTTTCTCCTAGATCCCTGCAGATTGTTCAGGGACACTGCATTGTCCCTAGTGGAGAAGTCCATTACCTTCGATTGTACCACAGTGTGTCAGTCTCTGTGTACAATGCTTTCCTGGTTCTGCTCTTTTCACTCTGCATCATTTCCTGGAGGTTGTTCCAGTCTCCATGGAATTCCTCCACTTTATTATTCCTTTTAGCACAATAGTATTCCATCACCAACATATACCACAATTTGTTCAGCCATTCCCCAATTGATGGGCATCCCCTCGTTTTCCAGTTTTGGGCCACCACAAAGAGCGCAGCTATGAATATTCTTGTAAAAGTCTTTTTCCTTATTATCTCTTTGGGGTACAAACCCAGCAGTACTATGGCTGGATCAAATGCAGACAGTCTTTTATTGCCCTTTGGGCATAGTTTCAAATTGCCCTCCAGAATGGTTGGATCAATTCACAACTCCACCAGCAATGAATTAATGTCCCTTCTTTGCCACATCCCCTCCAACATTCATTACTTTCCATAGCTGTCATGTTAGCCAATCTGCTAGGTGTGAGTTGCTTTGATTTGCATCTCTCTGATTATAAGAGATGTAGAACATTTTTTCATGTGCTTATTAATAGTTTTGATTTCTTTGGCTGAGAACTGCCTGTTCATGTCCCTTGCCCATTTATCAATTGGAGAATGGCTTGATTTTTTGTACAATTGATTTAGCTCTTTGTAAATATGAGTAATTAAACCTTTGTCAGAGGTTTTTATGAAGATTGTTTCCCGATTTGTTGCTTCCCTTCTGATTTTAGTTACATTGGTTTTGTTTGTACAAAAACTTTAATTTCATATAATCAAAATTATTGATTTTACATTTTGTAATTTTTTCTAACTCTTGCTTGGTCTTAAAATCTTTCCCTTCCCAAAGGTCTGACATGTATACTATTCTGTGTTTGCCTAATTTACTTATAGTTTCCTTCTTTATGTTCAAGTCATTCACGCATTCTGAATTTATCTTGGTGTAGGGTGTGAGGTGTTGATCCAAACCTAATCTCTCCCATACTGTCTTCTCTGTCTTCATTCTTAAGACAGCATTTCTCAATTTAGTTTGTATTATACGAAAGTGGCCTTGGTCAGTATATAAAAGAGAATTTAGAACTACATAGCATGTAGTTACATTTCCAGATCAGGAGGATCATATGTGAAGCCCATGGACAACAGTACAGCTGGCAACACTCCCAAGTGCTGTCCTAATCAGATTAAAGTATAATTGGGAAATATGTAATGAAAAATTAAAATAAATAATAAAACACATAATAAAATAATAAATATACAATAAAACACAGATAATGTTAATTTGTAGTTTTCTAAGTCAATATAAGGAGGCAGGGATCCACCAATGGCTTACTGGCATTTCTCTTTGAGTCTGATACCCTTGGATTGTTGCACTGGAAGACAGATCAAGACACTTGGGTTTGAGACTCGGGTGTTATTAGTAATGTGCCCTTGGGCAACTCCCTAAGCCTCACTTTTCTTGGTTGTAAAATAAGAAACATTATATTTGTCATGCTATTTCAGAAGGTTATTTAGACCAGAGATCATATGTATAAAACACTCCACAAAGCAGATGAAATGTGAGCTATTCTCATTTAAAAGTTACTTATCACATATTTATATTATCATCCATTTCACCGTCACAAGTTTTTCAATTCTCACTGGTCAGGGACTATGTGACAAACACAGCCTTTTTGACTTGTATCTTAAACCCGATCTATGGAGAGGAAGTATGGTGTTCTTGGTAAAAAGATGGGCTTGGGATCAGAGGCTGTTGTTTTATCATTTCAGTTGTCTAACTTTTTTGTGACCCTATTTGGGATTTTCTTGGCAGAGATCCTGGAGTGGTTTGCAATTTCCTTCTCTGGATCATTTCACAGATGAAGAAACTCAGGCAAACAGAGTTAAGTGACTTGCCCAGGGTCACACAGCCAATAAGTATCTGAGGTCAGATTTATACTCAGGAAAATTATTATTCTTCCTGGCTTTAAGCCCAGGGGAATTAGAGGTTGTGGGTTCAAATCCCAGCTCTGCCATTTAATAATATTATAATCTTGAGTGGTTAACTTAGCCCATTTGGGCCTCAGCTTTCTTCTCATCTGTAAAATGGAAGTGGGAGAAATGGGCTAGGTGACTTTCAAAGTCTATTTCAGTTTAAAATCTGTAATCAATCAATGAACTAATTATTAAAGACTATAATTTTAGGTCCCACGCATTGAGAAAATAAAATCAGGACACCAGAGAACTCTTTTCTATCGCTAATTTTGACCTTCCAGCCTTACTCAAAAAATAAGATGGCATGCTGTGAGGATCTGGAGGAAAAGACTCCAGCCAACTTGGCACCAGACTTCCTTTTTCTCCCTTCTACCCTTTCCTTACCTCCCACCACTTGGAAGAGCTGGGGAAGCCTGGATTAGAGCTTGCTCCATTTGGCTTCCTAGTTATTTGAAACCTATAGAAAGACGTTCCCGTGTTATTCATTTTGGATTGCTGCATCTCGGTAATGAATTTATAACATTCTTCCTCAGGACACTTATTAGGAAAACAATGACCTCAGACCGTTGGCTTTCCAGGTTACAAAGAGAGTACAGTGACTGTATTTAAAGCTTCCAACAGCCTATTCTAATGCTAGCGGTCTCCTCTTGGGCCTTCGGCTCACACTCCAGTGTTCCTGTTCCACACACAGTGAGTTCTTGGAGTGTGGTAGGTATTTCACTGCCAGGAGTAATAGGAAGAACATATGACAGGTCTATGATTTTACTTGATATATGTTTTTAATGTAGCTTTCCGTTGGCTTCGTGGATGACAGCTAGAATATCTTGGCAGGGACTCTGCCTACCCTTGGAGGTGAAGGCATTACCTAGTAGAGCAGAGACAGAAGCGAACCATTTGTTGTTGCCAAACTTAAAAAGGATCACTCCAGTAGAGGAGAGGGTCATAGACGCTTTCAGGAGAAGCTCAGAAAAAATCAATCTTCTCCCACTCCCCAAGCCCCTATTTAGACTCTAGGAATTCTTAAGCCAATAAATTCAAATTATGATCCAACAAACTTCAAACAGATTCATCATCTCCCCAGCCAAGCTTCTGAAGTGGCAGGAAGAGTGCCGGGGTCAGAAACTCAGGTCTGCTAATGTTGCTGAATTACATTCCAGCATGGATATCCTTGCACACTGGCTGGCACTACAATCTGATTGTATCGATTTCTATTCTTGCCCGTGGGTAATGGGTCTCCCAATCATTAGGAGGAATTGCACAAGTTCCACTGTGCATTTCCATTACTGGCTTCATTCAGTCAAGTCTAGTTGGGATTTTCCTTTTTATTGGGTTTTCTCCTTTAAGAATATTTCTACAATAACTGAATAGAAAAGATCTTGAATTCTTTTAGAGTTCATCTGTCTTTCCCATTCCTGCTCATCTTGAAGTCACAATGTACTACAAATCAATTTCAAGGCACATGCACTCATTTGTAGTGTTGTAGATGTAGTGAAGCAAAAAGGGGAAGAAAGGAAGATGAGGAGGAGATAAGAAAGAACGTGAAAAAAGGAGGGAAGGATGAGGAAAGAAGAAAGGGAGGAAGGAAGGAAAGAGGGAAGAAAGGAAGGAAGAAAAAAGGAGGGAAAGGAAGACGATACATGCTACAATCCTAGAGATACACCCCAAATTGCACACTCAGTGTACAAAGTTGCCCCAGATTCAAGGTTCTCTGTGGGACCTCATTTTAACTAAAAAAGCCCATAGCTTATGAGCCCCCACCACCATGTTTACTTTTCCAGTCTTCCAGGGGACACAATTAATTCAAAGAAAAGGTACTTAAAAGCACAGTGAGAAAATAAGTAATAAAACATTTTCCCCATAACCCTGGGGCATGTTTGATTGCAAATACACACACCATTAATGGAAAGAGTGGACACATAGAAGGAACATGAGTGAAAAGGTACATACACAGGAAACACATATGGTCACTGCACACCTGTGGAGAAATTACTCCTGTCCCCAATACTACAGTGACACTAAGATCTTTGGTAGATGGCAAGTATTCCCCATAAAACTGGGCTTGATTCCTACTAATTTTATATGGCAAGTAGTCTCTTCTAGGCATTGTTCCCTACTGCTCTTAAGTGGCCACTGCTTGAAGGGACTTCCCTGACCCTGAGACTATCCAATATGCTTTTGGTCATTGCTAAGCATAAGCCCATTTGGCAGGGAATTATGAGTTGCCCTCCTCTTTTTTTTCAATGCTAACAATCAAACTTGATTTATGAATGGCAAGCAAACATTTGCTCATATCAACAATTTTAAACTCTACATTCTTTCCCACCCATTCAGAAGGCAAGAAATAGAGTGCCCATGATACACGTGAAATCATGCAGAACATATTTCCACATTGGCCATGTTATGGAAGTGGGAGAAATGAGGAAAATAAAGTGAGAAAATGTGTGTTAATTTGTAGTCAGAGTGCATCAGTTCTCTTTCTGGAAGTGAATAGCATTTTTCATCATTAGTCTTTTGGAATTGGCAAGAACTGATTGAAATCTTTCACAGTTGATTATCATTTCAACATTGCTGGGTACACTTCATTTTGCATCAATACATTTAAGTCTTCCCAGATTTTTCTTAAATCATCCCCTTCATTGTTTCTTTCAGCACAATAGTAATACACTGCAATCATATACCACTGATTCAAACATTTCCCAATTGATGGGCCTCCCCTCAGTTTCCAATTCTTTGCCACCACAAAAAGAGCCATTGTAAATACTTTTATGCTTATCCATCCTTTTCCTTTTTCTCCAATTTCTTTGGGATATAGACCTAAAAGTGGTATTGCTGGGTCAAAGGATTTACGCATTTTTATAGCCCTTTGCAAATAGTTTCAAATTCTTCCCTAGAATCATTGGATCAATTTACAACTCTACCAACAGTGCATTAGTGTCCTTATTTTTCCACATCCCCTCCCAACATTTGTCATTTTCCCTTTCTGTCTCATTAACCAATCTGATAGATGTAAAGTGGTACCTCAAAGTTGTTTTAAATGGCATTTCTCTGATTATTAGAGACAGAACTTCTTTCATATGACTATTGAGAGTTTTGATTTCTTTTGAAAACTGCCTTTTAATATCCTTTAACCATTTGCCAATTAGAAAATGGTTTTTATTTTTATGCATTTGACTTCACTCCCTATATATCTGAGAAACGGGGCCTGTTACCAGGGAAATTTGTTTGTAAAATTGGTTTTTCCCAGTCCCCTATTTTCTTCTTAATCTGTTTACTTTTTTAATTCAATGTAATCAAAATCATCCATTTTACCTCTGGTGATCTCCTTTCTGATTTGTTCATGAATTCTTCCTTTATCCATAGATGTGAGAGGGAATTTTTTTCTCCATGCTCCCTTAATTTGATTATGATATCTCCCTTTCTGTCCAAAGCATGTCCCAATTTGGAGCTTATTTTGGTAAGCTTGGGTGGGAAGCTGGTCAATTCCCAATTTCTGCCAGACTGCTTTCCAGTTTGCCCTGCCCTTTTTGTGGAATACTGAGTTATTGTTCTGATGGCTTGGATCTTGGGGTTTATCAAACACTAGGGTACAACTATTAAACAATACAAACATTAACTCCATTAGAAACAAAACACCCACCTTGTTTCCTAGTGCCTCTCAGGAGGGGGGTTATTTCCTAGTGCTTATTGGTAAGTGTGTCTCTTTCAGAACTCAAGGACACGCAGGGCTCTCTCTCTGCCCAGACAGAATCTGTGTTTCCCTCCGGAGTGGTTGGTTGGCATGTTGGCAAATTTCCATCAGTTAATTGGCACCATCTTCAAGTGAATGGAGGCTGTAGAGGAGAGGGAAGGATGGATGGAAGGCGAGTAGGAGTGGAGGCCTAAGAGCAGACTGAGGGCTCGGACTACAATGGGGTTTTTATACTGCTAACTATGGACATTAGCTAGCTCTCCCCAAGTTCTAATTAGCAGCTTACTAATTAATTTGATGGCTATCTGATACCATAAACTAATAGTGAGGTTCTTTTCCAAATTTCCCCTTTGGTGGTCTGTCCCGTATGGGATCACATACATTCACCAGTGTTATTTGTGGACACTCAGATGTTGGTGACCACCCTATGTTTTTCTTACTATTGAAAGAGAAGTGAGCCCTAGACCCCCAGCAGCAACAAGGCCCAGATGCCATCTGGGGCAGCTACACCACCCTGGATCTAGCTGGAATTACAATAATAGGCTCTGTTCTGGCTCCTTCAGTTCCAAGCCTGGAAGTTCTTTGTCCTGGCTCTTTTTAAAGTCTGAATCCCCATATAGCTAGCCATTTAACTAGGGGAAAACTTCTCGGAGGTTTCTCTCCCACAGAGGTCAGAGATGTTTCTTCAAGCCTTGGCTAGAAGGAGCAATTCTCTGGAAGGAGATACTTTACCCCAGGTGCTAAGCTTTTGGGAACACCCAGCTTGCCCAGATAATTAGTGCCTGGGAGGTTCGATTTATTGTTTAACTTGAGCTTCCTGGTCACCAAGGCTAGCATGCAGTTCTGTCAGAGGCCTCACCCTAAATTGGGATTAGTAATTCATTATATCTCCCTGTCTAATTTCCAGTTATTTCCTGCCCTTATAGCCGACATCTAAGGGCTTTCTAGGTTGGTCCAGGATGGGGGAGGATTTTCTCCACCCCAGGACTCCAAGAACAAAGAAAAGACTGGAGGGCAAGGCTGTTGTCTTCTTCTGGTCTAGGCTTTCCTGCCTTTAATAGACAAATGTGGCCAGTAGAAGGTTGCCTTACAATTCAGTCCTAAGAAGGGTGAAGGGAAAAAGAGTAAATGCATCTTCCAATTCCACAATAAGCCCAATCTAAAACACATTTATTAAGTGCGTGCTTCACGGGAAGCACTGTCCCAGGCTTCTAATAGAGCCACCCCCAAAAAGTAGGCTGTGACTCAGATGACAGAGAAATTTGACTCATAACAAGTGATGCAATTAGGACAGGTGATGAAGTTAAAGATTTAGTGCTTGTTGACTACTCTTTTCAATGTCCAATTCTAAGGCTGATTCACTGTAGTAAAACTCCTCCCCCCAAGCAGTGTTGTGTATTGACTAAAATTATCCAAATAATTGCTCCAACTCTTGGCTTTGTTTTCCCCGTGAAGAAACAACCCTATATAAACTTGGGTTTTGCTCCCTTTGTTTTCTGCCCGTTTCATTGTAATAAGAATTCTCCAAGTAGAATCTGGCCGGCCAGCTGTGTGTTTGTAAAATATATTCTATATAAATATAAATTACACATAGGAAAATATGTATGTGTGTGTATATATGCATATACATAGATTATACACGCATACCCTAGGGAAGCAGGAATAAGTGAATTCTTTTTGCTTATAGGCTATAGATTCTGGATTAGGTTTTATAATTTTTCAATTTTGCGTCTCTGAAAAGTCAGGGCTGAATCATCAACTCCATGCCATTTTTCACTTCCAAAAAATTGGTTTCTTTGGTACAGTGGGATAGTATGTCTGTCTTTTGCTCTTTCTATCCAGTGACGACAATTGTTTTTTCAACCAGGACCATAGAATTCTTGTATACCACCACCAACAGTCTGTCTGCTCCCAGGCGGTCTCGTGTACCTAAATGCACTGATTTGTCTACCCCGTGTGTGGGAACAGTAGCATTTTAATTTTCTGCACTCAAGCTTCAGAGTAGTCTCCTTTATTTCCTGTTGACTCAGCTATCTTCTTCCCACGTTCTTTGCTTTGTGGTATATGGAAAATTTGTCTTTGACCTCCTGGAAACAAGGCCTTTGAGTAAGCAGGGAATCATGCTGTCCAAAACAAGAACCTCGGAGAGTTTTCTAAGTGATCTCCACTTCTCCTTTCCTTCTATGTTAGCAGGAATTATGTATATATGCTCATTAAAAAATGGAACCTCGGTGAGAGGGAAGGCTTAAATAAATAGTGTAAAACAGAGTTTCGAGAATCTTAATGTCCTAGAAATTCCTTCCTACACAAATCAGCCCTTGTGAGTGATGCACAAAGCGGAGTTTTGTTTCTGTAACCTCACTTACTCTCATTTAAGGCTCTATACTGTCTCTTCGAAATCTGTCCATAAGAAAGAAAATGTAATGCATCTACCAAAATCCATTCATGTATAGCAAACTTACTTGCTACTTAGCTGGTCTACTTCATCTCTGAATCTTCCAGAACTTTTAAAATATATTTTTCTACTAAGAATTGTTTAGAAATTGTTTGAATCAATGTACATGTGCATAAAATTCTCCTCAAAACACTTTAAAACATTTACAAAGTTCCTCTTCACCTTCCTGCTTTATCCATATCATTTATTATTATTTCTTGAACATATCCAAAACCAAGAACTATGAGTTTGGAGTTTCCTAATCTAGTCCTGTTTTTATTTATTTACATGGTTTTTTGGCTGCCATTTTCTCCCAGTATTTACTTGGTAAGGATTATTGTTTCCAATGGTATATTATTCTATCTATGTGCATATTGTCCCCTCCGTTATAATGGGAGTTCCTTGACAGTAGGGGCTGTTTTTAACATTTCTTTTTGTCTTCTTTAGCTTAGCACTGTACCTGGCACATAGTAGGTTCTCAATAATACTTGTTGATGGGTTCATTTGATCTTGCCAATCCTGCTGGATTTATTTTTATCCTCATCCTCCTTACAGATTTGGATAGTGTTGGCCAACCCTTCCTCTTGGCTTCCAGAATGCCTTCCCCTTATTGGTTCTCATTGTGCCTGACCCCTAGTTCTCAGTCTCCTAGGTATATTCATTCTCCTACCTCTTCTTGGGTGTGGGTGTGCCCTAAGGCTTTCTCCTGGACTCTCTGCTTTTCCATTAATTTTTTCTTCTGCAGATCTCATTCATTTTGCTCCTTAATTTGTTGCCTCTATGCAAATGATGCCCAAATCTTTATAGTTAGTCTCAGTTTTTACTCTAATTTCCAATCAATCAGGCAATAAATACTTATTAAGTGCTTGCTATGTGACTAGCACTGGTCTCAAGAAGTTTCCATTATATCAGAGAGACAACATGGATGTAGAAAAGAACATCTGAAGGTTTGCAAAATACTTTACAAATATTATTTCACTTGATAAAACTCTGGGAGGTAGGTGCTATTGGCTGTTCATTTTACAGATGAGGAAACTGAGACAGACAGTGGTTAAGTGACTTGCTCAGGGTCATACAATCAATAAATGTCTAAAGCTAGATTTTTACTTAGATCTATCTAAATCTTAATCCAGTGTTGTAGCTTCTGTGCTATCTAGCAGCGTACATAAGAATTCGCTAAATACGTCCAAAATGCATGTACATCAAATACATATAAATATATGTATGTTCAGCCAGTCCATAAACATTTATTCAGTGTCCACTATATACAAGGTTTTTTAAAAAGCTATTCCTGCCCTCGAGGAGCACACACACATATTTAATGTATATAAAACACACACACACACACACACACACACACATATATATATATATATATATATATATATATATATATAAAGTATATACAAAATTGTCATTCAGTTGTGTCCAACACTTCATACCCCATGGACCACATATTTAATGTATATAAAACACACACACACACACACACACACACATATATATATATATATATAAAGTATATACAAAATTGTCATTCAGTTGTGTCCAACACTTCATACCCCATGGACCAAAGCATGCCAGTACTGTCCATGGGGCTTTCTTCATAAAGATACTGGAGTAATTTGCCATTTTCTTTTCCAGTGGGTTTGGGCAAACAGAAGTTAAGTGACTTGCCCAGAGTCACATAGCCAGTCTGAAATCAGAGTTGAACTCAGATCTTCCCAATTCCAGGACTAGTGCTCTATCTACTGAGCCTACTAGCTATCTCTATACCAAATTTTGTTGTTCAGACATATCACTGGTTGCGACCCCATCTGAGGTTTTCTTAGAAAAGATATTGGAGCGTTTGTCATTTGTTTCTCCAACTCATTTTATAGATTAGGAAACTGAGGCAAATGGGATTAATGACTTACCCAAGGTCACAAAGTTAGTAAGTGCCTGAGGATGGATTTGAACTCAAGTCTTCCTGCCTCTAGACCTAGGGCTCTATCCACTGAGCAATCTAGCTGCCTCTGTGCAAAATAGTACAATATAATTTAGTGGAGGGGCAGGAGGAGAAAAGCACTAAAAGGTAGAAAAATCACATAATTCCACATCTCCAAATTTTGAATTGTTCTTCCTTGCTGTGGGACCCTGGACAAGTCACTTAACCCTGTTTGCCTAGCCCTAACCTTTTAGTCTTAGAGTTGTTACTAAGACAGAGAAAGTAAGGGTTAAAAAAATAAAATAAAAGCATTATTTGAGGAGTACATGTTTTGTAATTTGGTGAAGATGCTCAGATCTTAAAAGCTCACCTGCTTATCTTGTGACAAATATTTTGTTATAGCCCTGAATGACAAAGTGAGTTTGATGAATAAAAATGAGCTTTCCCCCCAATCTTTCATAACAGTCTTTTTCATCATCTTTCCCATGACTAGATTTTTTTTCTTCTTCATGGTAACAGTGAGCGTTTTCTTAACTTGTTTCCTTGCCGTTCTTCCAACTTTGTGAAGCCTATAACACAATGTGAGAGTTTTAATAACAACCTCTCCAAGTCCCTTTAAAGGTCTTTGCCCATTTTACGAAGATTGATTAAGTGATCTCATAGTAACAGGTTGTCTGTTCTTGGCATCGTTTTCTGTTTTCAACCAATTTTTCTTTTTGGTGTAACTAATGCTTCTTCAATGTAGGCTTCAATACTGCCTAAAACACTTGACTTCCCTTCAGTGGGTCAACAGGCTTTTAGTATCTAAGCAGCTACTACATGCCAAGCACTGTGCTACTAAGTAAGCTCTGAGGACAGAAAGAAAGATAACATACAGTCGCTGCTCTCACCGAGATCTCGCTCTAATGGGGAGAGACAACATGTAAACTGTGTGCAAATCAGAGAGATCCAGGATATATTGGCGATAGGCTTAGAAGGAAGGGACTAAAATTGAGGACTGGGAATGGCTTCTTGTAGAAAGTGGGATTTTAGCTGAGAGTTGAAGAAAGCTAGAAGGTTTTCCTAAACCAACAGCCACACGTAAGGATCTCTAATAGTCACTGAAGTGTACTTCTTAATTCTTTTCTGAAAACCAAAGAATTTTAAAGTCTAACAAAAAAGAATGACAAACCCTGTATGGATGGCATGGAATTCAGCACGCAACTAACAGATAGTCAACAAAATGTGGGGAAACTAGCTCAGTGTGGTTTCAGCTGGTCAGAAGATCAAGCACTCTAAGTTAGCCAGTGTCAGAAGAAACACACCAGCATTGTTGTAATCACGAGGTGAATCTCACATGAAATGTTTGCTTGTCCCAAGTATCCAAGCAGTGTTATATTCAAGAGGGGAAAGGCCAAGGGCAGTGGGGCCAGTAAGAAAGCTATAAAAACAATTTAACTGGGAGGTAATCAGAGCTGAATGCTGGTGGGATCAGCTGGAATGTAGAGGATGAATGATGAATTCTGATAATTCTGTCGTGCCTCCAAATCCAAGTTTAGTGTTCTTTCCATTTCTCCCTTATGATATTCCTCTCCAGCCTACACAAGAGGCTTCTTAACCCTATTGGCCTCATTGCTTCATGAGACCATTTTTTATTACAATTCATTCAATCAATGGTCAATAATCATAACTTGCTTACATATGTATATGTGTATACAAACACACACATATGTACACATATGTATACACACACACATATATAAACCCTTACCCTCTGTTTTAGAATCAATTCTAAGTATCAGTTCTAAGGCAGAAGAGTGGTAAGGGACTAGGGAACTCAGATTAAGTGACTTGCCCAGGGTCACCCAGCTAAGGTGTGTCAATGATCACATTTGAACCCAGGACCTTCTGTCTTCAGGCCTGACTCTCTGTCCACTGAGTCATCCAACTATTCCCATAACTTGTTTACTCAAAGAAACTGGCAAGGGATGGAGTGGGGGAGAGATTTTAGTGTAAAACTAATTAATCTGAGGTCTCTAAAAGGCCTTGGAAGGCTCCTGAATCTCACTGTCCCTCCTCAATTTGTTTTTTAAAAATCATAGCAAGGTAAATGGGATTTCAGCCCAGCAGATGTTGGTCTGGCATCTGCCAGCTCCATGTATACCCTCTTCAGCACTGACCTTGCTTCTTGCAAATAGCCAGAATTTGTAGCAGTGAGAAAACAGCAAAGAAGAAATGCTCGTTCTCTTGATTCCAGGACAATATATCTATATAAAAGGTTCTCAGCCACCTAACTTCGAACGTTTCCCCACAGTCCACAAGTCATCCAATTAATTTGTCACAAGAGAAGGCTTGGAAAAGTGGATTGGCTAACCTTCAAGCATCCTCAGTTAGGCCATTGAGATAACTGAGAAATAACTTCATGGCCATGTGGTATAATGGATAGAGTAGCAGCCTTAGAGTCAGAAAGATCACATTTGAACACAGAACTGGCTATACAAACCTTCAAGGCCCTCAACTTCTCAGTTGTGTTGTTCAGTCATTTTTCAGTTGTCCAACTCTGTGATTCCTTTTGGGGCTTTCTTGGCAGAGATACCAGATCAGTTGGCCATTTCCTTCTCTTAACTCATTTTCAGATGAAGAACCTGAGGCAAATAGTGTGAAGTGACTTGCCCAGGGTCACCCAGCTAGTAAGTGTCTGAGGCCAGATTTAAACTCAAGAAGATCTTCTTGACTCCAAGCCCAGAAGTCTATCTAATTCAAGCTGCTCTCTAGGTCATTCTCTAGGGTGCAGAGAAGTTAATAATATGCATTAGCAGAGAGAATTTTCTCACTTATAAGTTCACTATACCAATGAAATTATAGACATGGACCAAAAAAACCTTATGATGAATAATCTCTTCTATATTCCAGTTTGAGGAAGAAAGAGGCAGGAAAGAGAACAGAATTTTTACTGCCTTATATTTAAAGTTATTCTTGTAAAGCAGCACTTCAAAGGGAAAGACAGTATCTCTTCCTTTTAAGAAGTCTCATTAATCATCAGGGTATCTCTGGAAGAGAAACACATAGAAAAAATGCTTTTCAAATGAAGACATTAAGTGTGATATGACTTCCGTACAATAACCCAGGAAAGGAGGAGAATTTAACCAGGACACATCTTCTTGGTTTCCAAGGTCCCACAGGGTAAGAAGCAAACCCCCTCCAGACTGGCAGATGTTGAAGGATAGCCCTTGGCAGACAGCCAGTAGGTAAAAACTGGCCCCTCTGAATTTGAATAGATTCAATTCATTTCATTTCCACAATCAGCAGCAGAGAAAGGGAACTGACTCCCAGAGGATTTGGGTTCAAATTTTACCTTCACTGCTTACACTGCATACTTGGACCACTTTATCTCTCTGGGTTTCAATTTCCTCAATCTGTAGAGTGAAAAGATGATTTCTAGATTTTCTTCCAGTTTTTGATCTAGGATCTTGTAATCCCATGTGCAAGACTATGCTTAGAACTCAGGAATATAAGAATCTTATAACTATGATTCTTGCCCTCAAGTAATTTATTTACTATTATTATTATTTTTAAATAAACCCTTACCTTCCATCTTGGAATTACTACTGTGAATTGGTTCCAAGGCAGAAGAGTGGTAAGGGCTAGGCAATGGGGGTTAAGTGACTTGCCCAGGGTCACACAGCTAGGAAGTGTCTGAGGTCAGATTTGAACCTAGGACCTCCCATCTCTAGGCCTGGCTCTCAATCCACTGAGCTCCCCAGCTCCCCACCTTCCAAGTAATTTATAATCTGTGACAAGGTATTTGTAATGGAAGGGTGAATCTTGGTGCAAAGGAAAGATCCAGACCAAGCAATCTAGGGAAATTTCAGGAGAAAGAGACCAAAATGCTGGCTGCAACCAGAGGGCATCTGCATAAGCATAGTGCACTAACATCCTCAGTGATAACTTCATACTAATAAAACAAATTGAAGAATCAATGTATCATTTTAGCTATAGCTCAAAATATCTTTTGCTGCAGAGGTTAAGTCAAATCACTTAATTAAAAATTATCTACTTAGTAGCTTTCTTTATTACTTGATGTATACTGTAACCAATAAAATCCAAAATCTAATCTTATTACAGAAACAATAACAAGTCAAGAGTGTACTAAAACACCTTTCTGACTATCAGCTCCCCAGAATCAGACAATGGCCACTCCAAGACTCTTGCCTGTTGTTAGGGTAGTTAGGAGAACCACTGGTTTTGTGGAGTTCTTTTTTCTTGCATTGGGCTATCTCGGCTTTAGACACAAAGTCTCTCTCCTCTAGTCTCATTCCCTGACCCTGACTTTCCCTCCCCCTAGAATCTGCCATATCCATCTGCTTTGTATCCTAAGAATGTAGGGGTCTTTCTAGCTGTCCTGCAACTGCACCCTCCTATAGTTCCTCCCATACGTATTCCTTGAGAATAGAGACTGTCTTGCTTTCCTTTTCATCTCCCCAGTGTTTTGTATATTTAATATATATGTAGGGTTGTGCATTTAATATATGTTTTCTTCATTTGTTCAAGTATCTATAATCTTCTGCCATTCCATGTCCTGTGTAATTTCACTGTATATCTGTATACCTGTAAGAAATTAAGCAAACATGCTTGGGGCAACCTAGGTGGCTTAATGGATAGATTTGAACCCAAGAACTTCCATCACTAGGCCTGATTCTCAATCAGTAGTGCCACTTTGCTGCCCCATCCTGCATACTTAAATTTTTTTTTTCATGGAGACTGGTTATTAGACCAGTGGACTTGCCCAAGCCATATCTTGGTATGAGGTCCCCTCTGACATACAGAGTACGTGACCCTAAGCAAGACAGTCAAGCTCTCATTGGACTAGAGCTCTTTAAGCCTAGAAAGGAATAGCAAGGTAGCATAGTAGAGGGACTTGGAATGAGGAAGATATGAGTTCAAATCTGACCTCAGACATTTTTAGTTGTGATTCTGGGAAAGTCGCTTAACCCTGTTGGCCTTCATTTCCTCGTTTGTAAAATAGGCTAGAGAAGGAAATGACAAAGCACCGAAGTATTTTTGCCAAGAAAATTACAAATGGGATCATTAAGAGTCAGACATGACTGAACACCAACAAAATTAAGACTCATGGAGGCTGGCCTGAATCAGTAGGGGGAGTTTCCTCTGCTAAAAGGTCCATATACTTATGAAATCACAAGTCTCATGGCTATTCTCAACTGTTAGTATACATTTGCAAGTATTGCAGTAAATTCTAATTTGGCATACACACAAGACTAGATTTTAAAATTATAATAGCTTGCACTTACAGAATACTTTAAGACTCATGTGTTTCATTTGATCCCTGAAACAATCCTATAAGGTAAATACTTGTCATTACCTCTATTTTACAGATGAGGAAACTGAGGCACAGAGTAAGTGGTTTGCCTAGGGTCACATAGCTAGTAATTATCTGAGGCAGAATTGAAACTAAGGCCTCCTTTAACCCAAGGTAGGCCACTCTATCCACTATTTCTATCTATCTATCTATCTATCTATCTATCTATCTATCTATCTATCTATCTGTCTGTCTGTCTGTCTGTCTATCTTTCTGTGTATCGATCTATGTTATCTATGTGTGTATATATGCATGTATTTGTCTATCCATCCATATCTGTCTATCAATCAATCTATGTCTGTCCGTCTGTCTCTATCTTTGTATCTGTCTATCTCGTTATATATTATATATATGTATATACATTCATACTTATTCAATATATCTATTGAGCAGCCCACAGACATGAAGTCAAACAAATGGGAACTCAGAAGTCAAATCTAAGGCTCAATTTCATTCTAGCATCCTCTTGTCCACAGTTTTTGTTATCGATTGCTTCGTGTTGGCCATAAAACTGTTGTCCAGCAAACTGATCATAGTTCCCATCCCAGGACAGGCAGCTTGAAATTAGCCAAAATGATGAAGGGACTTGACCACATGACTACCCAAATAACAAATAATCAAATAATAATTTGCATTTGTCTGTCAAAGGCGTTGCATGTCTCTGTCATGAAGTTAGAGAAGCCTGGGCAAATAGTAATAATACTAATGCTTTACTGTCATATAGTTATTATTCATTACCATTGATTATCTTTTTTATCCTGTTGATTATTATGTTGATCATCTTGCAAACTGGCTGAGGATAAATATTGTTTTGCTACTTTATGGAACCTTTTGGCAAATAAATTCTGGTATTTCATTTTAGAATCTCGAAATACTTAAAAACTTGTAATGAATGAATTAATTCACGTCGTAAGGCCACTGCTCCCAATATAATAGCAAACCATCCAAGGCTCCCAAATGAGGTCTACGACACAGGGCACTGTGATTACTTATGGATTCCTCTCTCCCCATCACTCTTCCAGCTGGGCACCCTGTTACGAAACTTGGGTTCCTCTCCAGACCTCCAGTCTTCACTTGGGCTGTTTTCTTCAAAGTGACTTCATCTTGAGCCCAGGCTCATCAGGAAGGAGGGTGTTTAAATACTGCAGGGGACTATTTGTTTCCTAACCTTTTGACCCAGGTTAGGTGTCTGGTTTTCTCCAGGCACATTCTACTGTCAACAATGGGATAAGCCAGGACCACAAGTACAGAGGGGTTAATTAACACTGGAGGGGGGAAAAATAATGAGCACTTCATAGCTCCTGATAAGAAAGCAGACCGCCAGCCTTCTAAATCAGCTGCTGGAGATACAAAGGAAGCTGGACTGGGAAATCCTGCTTTGTTTATAAACCATCCCTTTGCATGCCTCAGCTACAGCCTAGATGGAGGGGCCTGCTGTATCATCACCACATCATTCACCTTCTGAAAAGGTCCCAGGGGACACCTCAGGCCACTTCCAAACAATGCAGATGGTCTCTGCTTCTAATTCTGTTTGGAGCTCTTCAGATCAAATTAAAGAGACCCAGTCCTCATCTCAAGGAATTTATAGGCCAAGCAGACAAATGCAGAGGGAGACTAGAAAGGATTCCCAGAAGGTTTAGGGGAGGAAGAGTACACTAGGATAGCTCACTGGAACAAAGTTAGGAGCATCTAGTTTAAATCCTGCTCTGTATACTGGCTTGCGTGACCCTGAGACTCATCTGTAAAATCAAAGAATCAGGCTAGATGGTGCCTAATAAATGTTGGGTGACTGGGCCTCAGTTGGCCTCTGGAGCCTCTTCCATCTCTAAAATGAAGGCAATTAACCTCTCTTTGCCTCAGTTTTCCCAGCTGTAAAATGAGGGTCACTGGACTAAATGGTCTCTGAGATCCCTTCCAGTTCCATGATCCTATGGCCTTATGTCCCTTAGCCTATGGTGCAGGAACCACTTTGAAATGGCTCTCTCAAGAGCCAATATTAAATTTTCAGTATGAATATTGCCCGGTTGGAAATCACTAGCAAATCAGGACTTGGTTGTCTAGGCTTAAGAAGGTAATGGAGAAAATGTGAATGATGCAAATTAAATGCATAATTTTTTTCCCTCCAGAGAGCAGGTTGTTAAATAACTACCAGCTTAGTATCTCTGCACCTCAGTTTCCCCAACTGTAAAATGAAAGAGGTTGTACTAGATGGCTTCTAAGGTCTGTTCTAGTTCTAGTTATGATCCATCAAGTACAGTGTAGCCACCATCGTAGAAAGCTTGTAATGTTCTTTAACTGATCATACAGTAAATGGCCTCTTAGTCCCCACATTGTCCTTGAACTCCCTGAGAAATATAACTGTGTAGGGGGCAACTGGGTGGCTCAGTGGATTAAGAGCCAGGTCTAGAGATGGGAGGTCCTAGTTTCAAATGTGACCTCAGACACTTCCTAGCTGTGTGATCCTGGGCAAGTCACTTAACTGCCTAACCCGTACCACTCTTTTGCCTTGGGACCAATACCCAGTATTGATTCCAAGTTGGAAGGTAAGGGTTTAAAAAGTAAAATAGAAATATAGACAGGTATCTGGGCTAGTTTGGACCTCTGGGGCTCTGTAAAAATGATTTTTGCTACTTTTTTTTAAACCATCATGCTTGTGCAGAAATGATGATGCCCAAGTCATCCTTGATGCTGGTGACACTGGCAACAAAACCACATTCTGCTGCCCAGCCAGGAGCATCTGGCCCAAGAGGCTATAGGCTGAACTTGAAAGCACCCTTCCTCCTTCCCCAATCAAGCTTGAAAACTCCTCTCAGAAAGAGACCCCTGAATCCCTGGGCCCATGGGCAGTCACTTCGATGGCCCTGGCCATCTCCAGTAACTTGGGGATGGCTTTTCTCTTTGGCCCCTGGCAGCCACAGCTCTGAAACAGAGACTCATCAGGCCCCCTCCCCATCTCACCCATTATGTGAGAGCTCAGAAATAAAAGGTTTGGCTCTGGTGGACCAAATCAGCTTGGACCGTGCAGAATATCACATTTTCAATTCAAATCCCTTTTAAACCCTGTGCTTGGGCCAGCAGTTACCACTCTTTTTTCTATCAGTGTCTAGGGCTGACAGACAGGCTGGACTCTTGGGCAGGCAGCGGTTGGACAGTTTTTAGAGGAAGGGTCCCTAGATTAAAGGGTGAAATGGACCACGCTGAAATGCATCGTTGCCCCCCCTCCCCACTCTCCCAACCCCCTTAGTGTCTTCTGATTAGCTCAGGAGAAAAGCTGAATGACAAACATGTTTCCAATCTGCCAGGCCCAAGCAGTGAAATGGACCAATGTGATCTGAAAAGGGATTTAGACTTTTGTTGTGTGCAGGGGTGGGAGGTTGGGGGGGGGGGCGGGTAGAGAAGGGGCAGGAAGGGAGGGGGAGGGAAGCTGACTTAAATCCATCCACAATGCTTTCCTACTTGGTAATCTCTGTGATAAGAGACAGCCTGGCTGTGGTTCAGCCCCTACTACTCCTCTTCATTCTCTCGGTGCCAGACCATCTCCATCTTCACTCCCACCCCCACTCTAATCTTGGCCCAGGCCAGACAAAGTCAAAGAGTGTAAATATTGGTAGCTTCAGCTCATTGGCTCTCTGGGCCAGGATCTTACATGTTTGCTGGGTAATAAAACTGGCCTACTGTAAAAGGCTCTTACAGAACCGCACCATTGAATAAATACATGACTGTTGGGAACAAAGGATGCATTATCCAGCCTTTCCAGTGGCTTGGACTAAACAGATCACTACTTTTTTTAAACATAGTCCAAAATGCATTGCAGCCAATTTCAAAGGTCTGAAAATGATCACTGTTATATAGAGTACCATATATTTGTCCTGGATGTGTGTGTATGTATAAAGTGTATATGTGTGTATACATATGTAATTTATATGCTATTACACATTAAATATTGTCATTGTGTCATAGATTAAACATTAGATTATGATGGTATACCATACTACTTATCATGGGATCACAAAGCTATCTAAGGGACATTAAAAGCCATCTCATCCAATTTTCTCATTTTACAGATGAGGAAATGGAGGCCCAAAAGAGAAAGACGTAGGACTATAGTAAAACGTATAGACCTCATAAGAAAAGAAGCCTTAGAAGCCATCTAGTCCAGTTCTCATTTTACAGATAAAGAAGAGACCCAGAGTTGTGAAGGGATACACAGGTAATAGAGATAGCCATTTGAATCCCCCATGTTCTCTGACTTCAAAGCCAATGTTTTTCCACCAATGATTCCTTCCCAGTAGAGAAGAGACTTCAGAATCTAAGTTACTAGGATATTATGAGCCATTGAAGACACAAATAAGACAACTTAAAAACATGTTTCTAAGTGAAGATTTAAAGTAATGTATGTTTCTATCAGTGCTAGAGTTTATTATTATTATATATGAAAGCCAATCCATTCATTGTTTTTAAGTTTTTCCAAGTATGTTTCATTAATTTATACCTAAGCACCATAGCAATATATAATATATAAATATACAAACACATAATATAATTATATATAAATAGTAATATACTCTCTCTAAGGAGAGAGAAAGAGAAGAAGGGTCCCTAGATTGAAGGGTGAGATGGACCTCGATGAAATGCAGCCCAGTTCCCTCCCCTCTCCCCCAACCTCTTTAGTGTCTTCCGATTAGCTCAGGAGAAAAGCCTCTCGCTGTCTCTCTGTTTCTGTCTCTCTATCTCTGTCTCTCTGTCTCTCTCCATGTCTCTCTGTCTCTGTCCCCTCCCCTCCCCTTATATACATATCTAAACTTGCTGGGAACAGATAGAAAACCCTCTTACCATTTAAACAAAAAGGCACACCATTAGAATTTAGGGTGGTGGCAAATGCATTGACTTTTTCCATACCTTTCCACATCCTTTTGGTATTTTTAGCATTGCGTATTTTAAAGAAAATTCTGAGGGAAGGAAGAGCAAGATTCAAGGAAGTTCATCTCTTTTCGGTAGATTCTCTATGGGCATTGGACCAGCAAAATGGCTGCTTGCTGAATATTGGTCGCTGCCTGGGCTCTTGTAGGGGTGCCCTTCCCTATTGGCACCAACGCGGCTGCTTTCTCAGCCACGATTATCCAAGCAGTCTTCCATGACCTCTCCTCGCCGCTGTATTTGGGAAATCGCATTCAGATGCAGATTGCCCTAAATCCCATCGAACCCATTCAACCATGTGTGAGCAAGAGTATGTGTGTACACACACGCAGACATATATGTATTCACACATAGATAAAAATTCTCCCCCAGGTATATAAATAAATGGCTGAACCCCAAATCGCCAAATGAGAAGGCTGCTCCTTTCCGGGCTACTTTGTCGATAGCCCTCGCGCATTTATAAATATTTTATAGCCAATAGTTAGCGTGATTCTTTCCCCAATCGGATCAGCTTTGAAATGCTCCTCAAACTGAATTCTCCCTTAATAATGCCTTGACGCACGAGCTTCCACCCCCACCTCCATTAAACACATGGTCTGCTGCCATAGCAGCATGAATAGTTTTTATTTAATGGAAAATAAAGGATACTTTACATTAATTCAGCGGGAGGAGGGAAGCCAAGAGCACATGCGCACCTTGTGTTTCAAACATGGACGAACCGCGTACCTTGACCTCCCCCTCCCCCAGTCCCATGATTATTACCCAGCCTGCATTAGAACTGTAATGGAAAGTGACAAGTTTATGTAAATGATCCACAGAAGGATTTTGCTCTTGTAAAACAGAGCAGTTACTTTGAGCTTTCTAATTATTTCATGCCTTGTGGTTCTGTGACGGGGCGAGATGACTATACTTGAAAAGTATGTTGTGATTGACAGACCTCTGTTCCCCCGGATCTCATTAGGGCCCACACTTTGGAATAGGGGAAATAACCCTACCAGGCACAGGCACACAAAAACCCACCCCGGTGCCAGGGATTCTTTACATTCATTTGTTCAGATTTGTGTTTTATTGGGAAAGCGCTGTTATTGGGGAAAAGGCTCCGATGCTGATGCTGTGGGTTCCAATTGGACCAACAGCCCTTTTACACTGGTGCTTTTGATTGTTAAGCCCACATATTTAAAAACACACTCTCTGTGGAGGGTAGGGCATGGGGTGAAAATTGGATGTTTCCAAATAAACAGGGCTGAGATGAGCAAGGAAAGAAAAGAAGAGAAAATGGGACTCTCTCCACCTCCTTAACTTAACCATTTAATTTTACATAGAGCTTGAACGTTCATGTTTCCTGGATCTCTTTGCTTACTAGCTGAGTCTGATCAGCCTATTCCTGTCAGATGGCTAAATGAAGTTATTAAGGGAAGGAAGCAAATGAAATTAATTTTAGGGAAACAAAGTTATCTGTCACTAGAAACTCCCCCTCCTGGGAAGGGGAGGGAAAAAAGGCCTGGGACTAAGAGGGAAAAAAGAGAAAATTTTCTTATTCTTTTTAATTATTATAATTGATCCACTTATAATGTAACATAATTATTACTATACTACCATTAACTAATAATATCAGTTTGCATTTATAGATCATTTAATAGTTTTCAAAACATTCTACCATATATATTCTCCATTTAGAGCTGTCCCACTATACCATACTGTCTCACAAATAGACCCTGGGCAAGTCACTTAATCTTTTTGGCCTCAGTTTCCTCATCTGGAAAGTCAGTCAGAGAAGGAAATGGCAAAACACTCCAATGTCTTTGCCAAGGAAACCCCAAATGGAGTAAAAAAGAGTCAGACATGGCTCAAATGACTGACCAACAACATGATAGCTAATGGGGCAAAGTGTTTCAGGTCTTGAGAATGAATGTTTTCTATAAAAAGAGAATTGTGAGACACTTCTTTGGGAAGTGAGGAATTTGATCAAGAGCATGTCATAAAAAAGGGTAGACCTAGGTAGGTCTGGGCTGAGAACAAAAGAGGAAATGAAACAATTACATTGGCAAACTCTACCTAAATTATCTGGGGCCAGCTAGGTGGTACAATGGGTAGAACACTGGGTTTGGAATCCCAAAGACCATCTTCATGAGTTCAAATATAGCTTCTGACACTTACTAGTTGTGTGATCCTAGGCAAGTCACTTAACCCTATTTGCCTCAGTCTCTTACTGTGAAAAAAAATGAGCTGGAGAAGGAAAGAGCAGTATCTTTGCCAAGAAAACCCCAAATAGGGTCACAAAAAGCCAGACAGTACTGAAAAGGACAGGGGAAAAAAAAAAAAAACCTCAACAGTATAAAACTAAGTGAGTCTAGTGAAATCACCTGGGGCTACATTAGAAAAACTTGTTAAGTTGGAACTTCTGAGGAAAACATTGGAAAAAATAAAGATGATAGATTTAAATTTAAGGTGTTAATACATACCACTTCCTCTCTCCCTCTTCCCACCAAAATGTAAAGGAAGTCAAATAAAGTAACTAGAGAAAAATAAGATTTATAGAGGGGAAAATGAAAGAAAACTCCTGATGAAAACAGAGAGAGAGAGATGTGCTTGTTTCAAAGGAAGTAGCCTTGTCCAAAAAGAAATGGCAGGAATCATTTAGAGAAAGCAGGGGAAAAGGCAAAGAGAATAAGAAAAGGAAACTCATTTTAAGTAGATAACAATGGGGAAAATGGAGGCTCTGGAGTCAGAGAACCTCTGTTACTTTCTACCTCCACTGGCCTAAGTTTATTGATTTTGTACTATAGATTTATACTTTTAAATTTAATTTTATGATGTTCCATTTTATATGTACTTCTTATCTCTTCTATTTGAATGGAAGCTCCTTATGAGTAGGGATTTTTTAATTCTTTGCTCTTGTATTCCTCGTACCTGGCACATGGTGCCAGGCACTCACTAAATAACATATTGAATGATTTTATCTAGGTCTTAGCTCCTCATCTATTAAACAAGGAGGAAGGAGGCTGGGTTAGATTGCATCTAAAGTCTGTTACAGCTTTAAAACTATAATCCAGAATCCTATAATCCCAGAAAAATTTATGAGTAGAATTAAAAGGTAGGAACAACACTGAAGTTGAAGAAAGAGAAAGAGGTGAAAGAAATGAGTCAGAGTAGAGGGGAAAAAGGGAATTTTTGAAGCAATTTTCAAAAACTAAGTAAATTCACTCAAATGTAGATGAAACTTGCCTAAAAGCAGGTCCATGTAATATAAATAGCATACAAAGACCAAATCTGGCTACAAATACAGTTTATAGAAATTTTCAGAAAGAAAAATTGGAAATACAGTGGATAGGGGGAAGAATAGACATTTTAGCTCACTTTCATAAGAAATTCAAGTATGAAAAGCTGAATAATTGTTTTTACTTGTTTAATAGTGGGTTGGAGAAGATTAAAAAATATATAACTTAGAATCTGGAAAAAATAATACAGCCATCATCTAGTCTAATTCACTCTCTGTAGCCCAGAAAAATTAAATGATTAGTCCAAGGTCACAAAATAATGTTAGTGACAACCACAAGATACAGATACTTCATATTTCTGTCTCTAAATAGATTGATAGATTGATAGATGGATAGAGAAAATCTGTATACCTCAACTGTGATCATATATACAAAAGTACTTTGAAAAGAAAAGAAAGATGCTATAAATGGCTATTTTTCTTTTTCTTGGAATCGTTGAAGGAGATTTGATTTTTGAGCCACAATGAATTGCTGTTGTGAGTAATTTATTTTGTCCACCATGTAAGACTGAAGGAAGGAAGCAAGCATTTATTAAGTACCTGCTATGTGCCAGGCACTGTGCTAAGCTTTACAAATATATATATTTTTTTTTTCCATTTGAGCCTCGCAACAACTCTGTGTGGTAGGTGCTATTATAATTTCCTTTTTACAGCTGAGGACATTGAGGTTAAGTGACTTGCCCAGGGTCACACAACTAATAAACTATCTCAGACTGGATTTAAACTGAGGTCTTACCAAGAAATCTATCCACTGTGACATCTAGCTGCCTGAGAGGAGAAATAGAAAAACTATCACTTCATAGTCATCCCCACAAACATCTTAGCAAATAAATGAACCCAGATAGATATTTCAAAATTAAAGATTATATTTATAAATTATAAGGTTTTCATCTTGGTATTTGAAAGTTATTAGAAAGAAGATATGTCAAGCCCCATTTTGATGAGAGAAAAACTGAGGCTTATATAGAAAGGTTACCCCTTAATAAAAATAATGATTCCCCGGGAGAGGCCCTATTATTTGAATTTGCCCTGGTTATTTCCATTGGGCCATAACCCATTACTTGATTTTACATAATTATGACTTCAAAAAGTACGAATTTGAACATATTCAACCACTTCAGGAGATTCATTATTCACACTAATTGGATCCTAGCTGTATAAATTTAGTGATCATCCCAAAGCTAAAAAAAACCCAATGGCAGTCAGTCAAAAGGCATTTACTAAGTGATAGAAAGGAGATCTAGGGTTTCCTGACTTGGATATCTCTTGTCTCATTATTGTAGCATGAATCAACCAAGTAAATTGAGTAATTGAAATTCCGCTGAGGTTATTTAGGAGTATCAGGAAGTAACCTCAGTGTTGTGGATATCAGTGTGGTTTTGGAGGCTGGCCTAGATGCTCTGAGCATGGCCACACAGAAGGAGAATGAGTGGTTGCAGTGAGAGTGTATTCATGGTATGCATTTTTAGCATCAAGGGAAGTGCTGCTGGACCCACTCAGCGGGGGTACTGTGCTCACTCCCTCAGAGACCTATCTTCTCTGGACTCGGACAAAAAATCTGGACCAGGGTCAGTCCGGGGGGATTCCGGTCTCTAATGTGAGGGAAATACTAGTCTCTCTTTTCTCTCAAACTCCTCAAGTCATTAAAACTCTACTTCAGCACCCTGGGATATATTATTTAAAATTTAAGTGAACTCAAGTCTAGATATAGCTAAAAGGGGAATAGAAAGGTATTCAATGTGCAATGTAAATCAGATATGGGACAGCTATTTATTTCCTATTCACAAAAGAAATGTACACATTAACAATATAATTTAAAGCAAGATTCAGTAACATAATCTATAATTACTAGTTTACTACCTCAAGAGGAGAGGCTGATATTTTAACCTCATCTGAATATTTAGCAATTTTTAGGACTACTTATTAGGCATTTTACATGCCACTTGGATTATACATTGTAAAAACAATTCCTCCAAAGAGATTAAAGATAGGGGAAAGGAACTTGCCTTACAAAAATATTTATAGCAGCTCTTTTTGTGGTGGCAAAGAATTGGAAACCAAAGGAATGTCCATCAATGGGGAAATGACTGAACAAGTTATGGTATATGATTGTAATGGAATACTATTCTACCATAAAAAGCAACAAACAAGATGATCACAAAAATACTAGAAAGACTTAATGAAATGATGCAAAGTGAAGTGAACAGACCCAGGAGAACATGGTACACAGTAGCAGCAATAATGCATGATGGTCAACTATGAATGACTTAATTATTATCAACAAGGCAAGGATCTAGGACAACTTGAAGGGTCTCATGGTAGAAAGGATATCTCCCTCCACAAAAGAAAGGAACAGATGGAGTCCGAATACAGATTGAAACATACCATTCTTCACTCTCTTTCCTCCATAAATTATTCTCTAGTCTAAGCAATATGTATCTCCTTTCATAATATGATGAACATGAAATGTGTGTTATATGATAATATATGTACAACCTATGTTACCTGCCTCCTTGTGGAGGAGGGAAGAGTGGGAGGGAGAGAAAGAAGAGAGTGTAAAATATCAGAAGACGAATACTAAACAATTGTATTGACATATGATCTGGGGAAAATTTATTATTAAAAACAAACACAACTCCTAGTCTATGTCTTTTGATGAGTCCCCTTATTGGTCACTGAACAGGAGGAGCTCATGAAAGGAATGTCCCTATTCTCAAGTCTCTTTTTACTTTTTTTTAAACCCTTACTTTCTGTCTTAAAATGAATACTGGGTATTATTTCCAACACAGAAGTGAGGCAAGGGCTAGGCAACGGGGATTAAGTGATTTGCCTGGGATTACATAGCTAGGAAGCACCTGAGGCTGGATTTGAACCTAGGGCTTCCTGTCTCTAGCCTTGGCTCTCAATCCACTGAGCTACCTTTCTCTTCACTTTTACTGAGTCTCATGTCAGTACTGTTTGGATTGGCTTCCTGAGAAGGGGAAGACGAAGGGTAGCTTGTTCTCCCCTCAGCCCAGCTACCATGTGGCTTTATGCACATGGCATCTAAAGCCCATGTCCTGCCTAAGCAAGTCTGAATCTGAGTGTGAGATGCCTCTTTTGTGCATCTAATGCCATAACAGGTTAAATTATAGCCCGTGTTGACCTATCTTTAAACTTCATCAAGGCAAGTCAACAAGCAGTTATTACAAGTGTCTATAGTGGACCAGGTACTGTGCTAAGAGCTGGGGATGCAAAGACAAGCAAAAAGAAAGTCTCTACCTTAAAAGAGCTTACACTTTAATGGGGAAAAAGAAGAGATAAAAATGAGCTGAAAAGAAAAGGGGGGAGGGGATAAGTACCAGCACATGGTGGTAGAGGATGAGACGACTGGTTCTGGGACTCACCAATGGGAGAAAGGGGTACAGGGTGCACAGTCAACAAGAACCAGAGCACCCTCAAGATCGTGGAGTACAGCTGTTACTTCTGATAAGAAATCAGCACAGCAGGTGAGTCAATAAGATTGTCAGGAAACCTAGAACCATTTTGTTCTGAATAAGTTCAAGTCATTCTCTGATAGCTCATGACAGATGATTTTATAATAATGCACCATTCCTATTCATCTTTCTTGAATTAGTGAACTGGGTCTCAGCAGCACTGACTCAGGCCAATAAAGATACCAGCTTTGCAAACCCCTGAACCTGTCAGAAAGGACTTGTCATCCTTCACTTGAGTCATTACAGACAGATCTATGATACTGATATTTTTGTCCATGATAGTCTGGATCTGCACCACTGTAAGTTCACTTTGGTGGCAAATGGTGATAGATTCTCTGGTTTGAGATCTGAGAGGGGCTGAGTTGTGCCAAGAATGGTGGACACAGACAGAAGGCAGCTGGGAGTGTGATGGCAAAGACTGGTTTGGCCCTTCCTCAAAATGGTGTGAATTCGTAGAGTCATTCTGGAAAACAATTGGACCTATACCAAAAATGCTATTATACTGGGCATATCTTTGGGCCCAACAATACCATGACTATGTCTAACCCTAAAGAGATCAAAGAAAAAGGGAAGGGACAATTATGTAGAAAAGTATTTATAGCTGCAGTTTTTGTGGTGGCAAAGAATTGGAAATTGAGGGGAATCCCCATTATTTAGGGGCTAACTGAACAAGTTATAGTAGAAGAATGTGATGGAATACTATTGAACTGTAAGAAACCATGAAGGGGATGGCTACAGAGAAACCTGGGAACACTTACGGGAACTGGTACAAAGTGTAGAACCAAGAGAACAATTTTTATAGTAACATAAATACTGTAAAGATAATTAACTATGAAAGTCAGTCATTCTGATCAGCATAATGACCCACCACAGTTCTGAAGGACTCATGCTAAAAAAAAATGTCACTCACCTCCAGATAGGGAAATGGTGAATCAGAGTGCAGAGAGACGCGTGGTTCTTTTCTTTCTCTTTCTTTCTTGCTTTTGCTTGCTCTTTCTTTCTCTTTTACTTCCTTCTTTACTACCCTCTGTCCTTCCTTTTTTTCTTCAGAACATGAATAATTTGTTTTTGCCTGACTTCATATTTGTAATGGTTTTGCATTTTTTTTTGCCTTCTCAATGGGTGGAGGGAGAGAGATAATCTGGAACTAAAAATAAAATAAAACCAAAAAGAAGAAAGTAAAAATGTTGTTTGGTTACCTATCTAAATGGGAATACCTTAAGTATAGGAACTGAATTTAGGTCCCTTTCCTTAAGATGAGCCTCCTTACCCTGGGCTGAGAATATCTATACAACTGACACCCAGCAATGCAAACAGGGTTTCTCTCTGTGATTACCTTTGCTCTGTTCCTTCCACCTGCTCTGGCATCTTATAGTCCCATCTCCCTCTTGACTCAGCCTTCAATCCAATGGCTTTACCTCTTGTAGTACACTAGAGTGTACTACAATTATCAGGGCTCCTTCCCTTGCTACCAGTTTATTCGGCCCAGGTGGGAATAAGGACCACTGGATTTCTAGATCTTAAGGGGCTGCCTCTAAACTTGAATTCATTTATATTAAAGCACAAACCTTCAGTGTTACACTGCATATGGCAGGAAAATGGGCCTCAGAAAGCCAACATATTAGATGCAAACAAGGAAGGAAAATGGTCTTATATATTAACCCAAAAAAGCATTCTCTACCTAATTCTCTATCCTGAGTTGGTCTCCCAGAAGGATTCAAATGCACAAGAGCTGATAGGGAAGGAAGGATTAAGCATCTATTAAGCACTTACTATGAACAAAACATGGGCTCAATGCTAGAGATACAAACAGTAAGGTGAAACAGTCATGCCCTGTTCTCAAGGATAAATTATCCTAATAGGGGAAAGAATATATGTGGAAAGATTCAGCTACAAATCAAATGGAAAGGCCCTATGGTCCTTAGGGTATAGCAGCAGGGCAGATGGCAATATATTTCCTATAGTGTCATTCCCATTAATAAAATCCTCTTTATTTTTTTATGCTACATCATTTGAAAGTGCCAAAGATTTTAGTGAAGAGAACTTTCTTTTGGGGATCATTGGAAGTTTTGGATATTGAAGGCGGGTGGGTACCACAGGAGCAGTTATCAGGTCTTTTATCCTTAAGGATTGCTCTCTAAGATGAAGGCAATGAGAGTTGGACTGGTTTCTGGGTTGGTAGTCAGTGGGGCACTGCAATTTCTAAGGCTTTGGGGCTCTTTCTGTTTAATTTTAACCTAGGTGGAGCAGTAGACATAACAAAAAAGGCTATATTTCTCCATAGAAATAACCAACAGATTCTGAATGTAGTTTGATTTTGTTTTAAGACTCTTGCTTCCTTGTGAAGTCATTTGCTTCTAGTTGTTGGATTCTAATGTTTAAAGACTGAATTTCATCCCTGACTTTTTGGTCATCCTCCTTCTGGTCTGATTTTCTTTTAGGTCATCCTTCACCTTCTTTGCCTCATTTTCAAGCTGGTCAATTCTGGCTTTCAAGACTATTTGCTTGTTGTAGTTCATTTGCGTCTGTTTCCAGATGACTTATTTTGCTTTTTAAGTTCTTTTCCCAGTTGTCTTTAGCTTCTCTTAATTGTTTTTTTTTCATTGTATTTTGAGTTCTTCTAAAGCTTGTGTCCAATTCACTGGAGTTTCTGTGTTTTTGCTTGGTGTTCCTTGGTCCTCCTCTGTTCCATTTGCTCTTTGTTCATTACCTAGATAGAAGGTGTTGATTATAATTTCTTTTTTCTTTTTTCTGTTGTTTATTCATATTTTTTCCTTCTCCCCTGCTCCCCCCTGTCATTGGTGTAATTTTGCTCCTCTGATTATTTGCTGGATCTGTGAGTTTAGGCTATTCTGGCCTGAAGGTGCTTCTTTTCTGCTCTGTTGGTTGACTAGGTTAGGCTGATGGTATTAATGAACCCTGAGGTCAGGTCTGCCCCCACTGGCAGCAGAAACTGAAGGTGTAGGTGAAAGTGTGGAGGCTGGAGGGAGCTGGGCTTCCCACCCTGTTATCAAGGTATTCTCTAGTGGTTGCAGCCTTCACCCTCAGAGCTTAGTCAGTTAGGCTCTCAGTGGAGTCAGTGGGGGGGGGGGGGTGTTGGAGATTGAGCTTCCCTGGCCTCTGAAGGCTTCTTGTCTGCCCTATTGATTAAGCCAAGGAAGAGTTGATCTCTCTCCTTTCTTTTTCTTTTTTTCTCTTTTCCTTCCTTCCTTTTTTCCTTCCTTCCTTCCTTCCTTCCTTCCTTCCTTCCTTCCTTCCTTCCTTCCTTCCTTCCTTCCTTCCTTCCTTCCTTCCTTCCTTCCTTCCTTCCTTCCTTCCTTCCTTCCTTCCTTCCTTCCTTTAAAAAAAAAAGGAGAGGGATGTACCCCAACAAGCTAGGCTTGGGACCTGAGGTATTGCTTCTAGCTAGATAGGATCCAAGATGGCTAGATCCTATAAGCTGACAGCTCTAGTACCACCTCCCTTTTACATTAGACACTCTCTCTCAGTACTGTAACTGACCAGAGTGGCAGTTGGTAACTGACTAGTTCTCCCCCCCCCCCCCACAAGGAATCAAGATGTTTTTGATCCTGTGTGGAAACTGCTAAGCAAAGTCAGTGACAAAGGCTGCTCGCCTCAGAAGTTGTAATTGACAAACTTCACAACTGACAGTTGATGGCAGTTGGTGACAGTCACTAAAGGTTATTATTTTTAAATAAATGGGGGTCCTTATTAATCTGGGGTACCAAGTGTTTAAAAAATAAAAAAGGAAGGGGTGTACCCCCAAGTGAGGGGGGGCTTGGACCCTGAGGTATAGAGAGAGGGGGAAAGAAAGGAGAACTCCCTACCAGAAAGCAGGGTATGGGGGGGGGGACATCAGATGTCACAGGTTGGCTCAGAGAGAAGAGAGGGGGTTTGAAGATTTTCCCCTTTCTGCCTTACCTCCTTAGCTAAAGCTGCTCTCCCCAATTCACTCTTGTCCCTCTTATCCCCCCATCCACTACTTGAGACCCAAAAGGTCTCCCCTTGATCTGTTTGCTCACATTCAGCTTGGGGAACAGATAACTTTTAATGTTAACTCAATCAGGTAATACAAAAGGAATAACAGGCAGGGAAGAATGGGAAAAGGAAAGTGGGAAAAGGGGGTCCTTGTCTCTATCTAAACCCTTTTCCTCCCTCCTCGAGTTTGGGGGGAATCTCAGGCCTTGGCAGCTTGAGGTCCCCTGAGAGAAAGTCAGGTTGGCTCACCCCTGGGCAGCAGGAGCTGAGGTAAAGTCTGCTCAGGTTTCTCTTCAGAAAGTCTCTTCTATTTGGAAGTGTTGGGGGAAGGATTTCCAGTCACCAGCAGGAAAAGTGCATAACCCTCAGGAGAAAGTCTTTATCCACCTTCTTTCTTCAACATCTCTAGACGGAGAGACCCTCAGTGCTCTCCTCACCGGTTTTCTCTCCTCAGGATTCCACTCCTGGGGCCCCACCCCCGTGGAGGTGATCAATTTCACATACTCTTCAGTCTGGCACTTTTTCCTCTAGTGCCAGCCTCTATCACACTTCTTTCTTTCTTTCTTTCTTTCTTTCTTTCTTTCTTTCTTTCTTTCTTTCTTTCTTTCTTTCTTTCTTTCTTTCTTTCTTTCTTTCTTTCTTTCTTTCTTTCTTTCTTTCTTTCTTTCTTTCTTTCTTTCTTTCTTTCTTTCTTTCTTTCTTTCTTTCTTTCTTCCTTCCTTCCTTCCTTCCTTCCTTCCTTCCTTCCTTCCTTCCTTCCTTCCTTCCTTCCTTCCTTCCTTCCTTCCTTCTTCTTTCTTTCTTTCTTTCTTTCTTTCTTTCTTTCTTTCTTTCTTTCTTTCTTTCTTTCTTTCTTTCTTTCTTTCTTTCTTTCTTTCTTTCTTTCTTTCTTTCTTTCTTTCCTTCCCTTACCTTCTATCTTCATAGCAATCCTAAGACAAAAGACTAGTAAGAGGTAGGCAAGGGTAGCTAAATGACTTGCCCAAGCTCACAAAGCAAAGAGGAATCTGAGATCAGATTTGGACTCAGGTCCTTTTGACTCCAAGCCTGGCTTTCAATCCACTGAGCCACCTAGCTGCCTGCTTAATACATATTCTTGACACACATGCTTGACACAGTGCTACTTAGCTGCCTTGATTCCACTGTTTCTTGGATTCCTCCAAAGAAATGTCTTTTAAAAATTTCCAACCTCCCTTCTCCCTTTCAATGTTTCTCCCACAGGCTTTGCCTCCTCCTACTTGCCCCTGCCATATGTCATTTTCTTATGCCCCATTCTCCTCCATTTCAAGAATAGCTCTATGATGTGGCCCCAAACTGGAACACAGAAATCCAGATATTCTGGGGGTAGTAGGAGCCTCTAGAATCCTGGGTGTGCAAGATGAAGTCAGTTTCTAAACCAGGGAAGACCATCCATAGAAAGTAGCTAAACCAATTAGTCCTGCCTGAATCTCTTCTATCTAATGCTTTTTCCGGATCTCCCCCCCTCCTCCACCTACCTCAGCTCAACATTTCCCACCCCTTTTGCCTTGAAAAGCACAATTATTCCCCAGCAACTGATTTCCCTGCTAGAGGACAGAGAGGCCGTTATTAATTTGTCCTAACGTTAATATGCTTCTTTTCCTTTCATCTTTATTACACATCTCTATCTTCCTCAGAGGTCTTGTTTACATAAAACAGTACTCTTGGATGCAGAAAGCGCTTAATGAGTCGCCTCATAACCACTACAGAGCATACAAAGTATACTCACCCTTTATAATTAGGAATCATTTGACGGTATTAAAAAAAAAAAGTCCTTGGCTAATGGTGCCAAGCAGCTTCTTTCTAGATTTGTTTTTATTGCTATAAAGATCAGTCATAAACTAAATTATGAGTTTGGTCTCTGACATTCTGGCTCAGAGCAATAACAGAGGGGGCAGAGATCCCAAACTGTACTCAGATTTCACACTTGAGCAACTAAATCGACTCTTTCCGCTCTCTCATGTTTTCAAAGTTCGCTCCTAGAAGACACTAGGGCCCAACATTACAAGAAAGGCTTGCTCCATGGTGTTTGGCTGCCTAGTCATGCATTCTCAAGCAGTGGGAGATCGTACCCTATCACTGTCACCTCTAGGCAATGACTCATTGAGGAGATTTCAATGGTTCAAAGGCATGACCTAGTATTCTAAAACTGGCCTCCCTCTGGCTTACACTATGGTTGTAAGCATCGGGTAGGAAGCAAATAGTCATTTGAGGAATTCTTCAAAATATGAGCTCCTTTAATATTGGGGGTGGGGGGGATACCTAAGGACTAATTCTGAAATTCAATGAACTTGGCTCAACCCTCACCTCTGACGTGAGCTTTGTGATTGAGCAAGTCATGGAGCCTCAATTTCTCCATGTGCCAAACTAAATGGGTTGTAGCAGAGCTGTGATCCAAACTGGGAAATATTAAAACTTCCTCCTGAAGGGCAATGGTGGTTAATTATTCATTCCAGGTGCCCATGAAGATTAAAGGTATGAAAAATGGCATAGTTGTCATCCAGCATAGTTTTTCCTTTAGTGGGATATTAGGGAACAGTGGACATATGAACCTGCACTAAGTGGGTAGTGGCCAGAGGTCATTTCCTTCTTAGCCTCAGTTTACCTTTCTGCGTATCAGTAATCCTGCTTCTGGCCAACCCAAGAATGGAACTGAGACATAACTAGTAAATGTTCATACAGCTCTTTGAAGATGGTAAGCATCATTAGGATCCAAAGAATTGTTATTAATAACCCTTGAAAAGGAGTCTTTCTGTCTCCTTCCCTAACAGGTTATTCATTTTTGAGACATGTGACACACACAGGTACACCCTCCTGCCTTCTTCCCTTCATACCTCTGCTCCATTTTGGAAGGATTTGAATGGAAGGTGGTCCTTCCATTCAAGGGAAAGACTCGTCTGCCTTTCCTAAACATGCAAGAACATCTGGAATAGGCCAAGGGATAATAGCAGCTCTAATGAGTAACTCAGAACCTTGGCAATGTAAAAACAGAAAGGGATGAGAGAACAACCTTGACTGGGCAGAAAAATTGCAGGAGACACCACCCCGCTAATGAAGAGTGGGTTTACCTGGGAATGTCCAACCTCCTTGGAAGCCCATTCTAGTTTCCAGATAGAGCCATTAAAATAGAGAAGAAAGAAATATATGTAAAAGAGCATCCTTGCACACTAAGTGCTTTCTGGAACATAGAAGAGGAACCTAGAACAAGAAAGCATCAAGGTGATAAAATGGACACTGGCTTCTTGGTGTTGTTTCTTTGTCATGCTAGTTCTTTCATTCATTTTTTATTTTCATTTCATTGCTCATTCTTCCATTTCACACCATAGTCTATTTTAAAAAATAAAACATTTACCTTCAGTCTTAGAGTCAATACTGTGTGTTGATTGCGAGGCTGAGGAGTGATAAGAGCTAGGCAATGGGGATTAAATGACTTGCCTAGGGTCACACAACTAGAAAGTATCTGACACTAGATTTGAACCCAGGATCTCCCATCTCTAGGTCTAGCTCTCAATCTATTGACCCATCTAGCTGCACCCCCATCCATAGTCTATTAATGGAATAGTGGTATAGAAAGAAACTAGATGAAAAAAGGGAAGGGAATGAGCAATTAATTATTAAGCACCTACTCAGGTACTTTGCTAAGATCTTTACAAATATAATCTGATTTGATCCTCACAACAAACTTGGGAGGCATTACTCCCATTTTAGAGATGAGGAACAGCTGAGGGAAGCAGAGGCAACTGGCTCACCCAGGATCATATAATTAGTGATAGAGGTCAGATTTGAAGTCCGAACTTCTTGATTCCATGTCCAGCACTCTACCCTCTCTGCTACCTAGCTGTCTCCAATTAGGGGTAGGGATTGGAGGGCACCCTCCTGGATATAACCAGGGAAGGGATCTCCAGAATGTAATTGGGGTGGATTGTTGGAATTGAGGGGAGGGTTTGGTGAGATACTTTCTCATGTCAAACATATACACATGCTCTCCATAGCAAATAAGTGGGCCAGTTCATGACACTAATATCTCAATGGTGGCAATAAAACCAGAGCATCCTTTCATCTGTGCTCATGACTCCACCATCTCATGTTTTCCCTCTTTAATTTCTAGTTCCTTGCTTCTCCTTTCTCAATTTAGAAAAAAGGGGGGAAGTCTGGTACTTCAAAACTGCTGTCAGCTAAAACTGGGGTAAATGACTCAAGGAGAATTTCATTGCAACCAGAATTAGTAGGTGTCTACTATATGCAGTGTTGGGTTCTGAGAAGAGTGGGTTGTTGGTCTCGGCCCTTGGGATTCATCTAGTTGACCTCAAACTGATCGATGAGTTAGGGAGGTGTCTACCCCAAGCATGTGAAGACTTTACCCCCACAGAATGGGCAGCTGAGAACAATTTGTTCCAATAGCCATGAAGACAGCTGAAGCAGATGCTACAGAGTACTTAAAGCTTGGTCAGCTATAGAAGACATCAAGGTCATCCACTGTATCCCCAGCCATCACTGGTCTTGCCACTGGACTTAAATGACTAGAAGAGAAAGCGAAGGCTGACAATTCTGCCTCACTTAAATCCAATTCACAAGCAAGTCAAGACATCACTCCATGGTGATGAACAACAGAATTGGCACACATCCATACACATATAAAATAGCTAAAGAATATTCCCATATCTAGAACTGAAAACAACCATAGAACCCATTTGCAACAATCTCAGTTTATTTATTTTACGAGAGAAACTGAGATCCAAGAATTCAAGTGTCTTGCTTTAGGTCACCTAACTAGTTAAAGAGTAAAAAGCCAGACCTGGGCTTGGCAGCATGAGTCTATTTTCCCTGCAATGGAGAAGTTAGAATCTGGTGGATCTCTTCTTGAGCTCTGGAGTTCTGAGAGGTAGGAGGTAAAGCTTAACTTGCAACCTCACTAAGACACAGCATCCATGTGATGAGCCCCAGGACTGGGGGAGGGGAGCCACCAGTTTTCCTGAAAAGGAGCAGACCTACCAGCCCAGGTAGGAACTAGAGCAGATCAAAGCCCCAGGACTATCAGTCAATAGTGATGTCCAGGCCTTGAACAGTCCCAGTTCTTCCAGGCTGGGTGAGATAAGAAGACCAGTATTTAATAAATAAATCAACCAATAAATAAGCAAAACCAGCCCTCAGGCTGTGCTATCAGGTAACAACTGTCAGGTAGGATTTGAACCATGCCTTCTGACTCCAGAACTAATCCTCCTTCCACTCTAGCATGAAAGCAACATGTAAACTGGAAGATGATAGCTTTTTCAAGACTCCAGGTTAAGGATCCCTGATTGAAGAAAGATCATGGAACTTTGTGTTTGAAAATACTTTAGAGGTCCAACCTTCTGAACCACAAAGCAATGCCCTCACAACTCTAGCAGGAAATAGGAACCTAAAAGGGATAAAATGACTTACCTAAGGACACACAGTTAGTTAGCAGCATCCTGACTCTCAGACACAGATAAGGTAGAGAAGGAAGAAACTGAGACTTTGAATGTGATGAGCTTTGAATGATGAGTATGAAGCAAGAAGGGGATTTTCCTTCTTAAACTGAGCTTAAAATGGATTGAATAGGGAAGAAAATCAATAAAAGAGGACAAGGAAAGAGAGATTCCAAGTTTCCTTGACTGGAGGGGAGGGATTGAGATGAGAAGGCCCATGGATTACAAAGGGAGAACCAATGAAAAGTCAGTTAAATTTGATATGCAGAAGGAGGGATGGATCTGGAGAAAGGAAGGGAGACAAAGACAAATGGGAAGGGTCACTGATAGAAATCTGAAAGGGAGCTCATGATTTTTAATGGTACCATTTTGAATAGGATCATTATCAAGGCTTGGATTTTATAGGGTCATTTTTCCAATTACAGCAGAAAACCTGGAGTCAGAAAGGCTGGCAATGAGTAGGGCAGGCATGAAATCCTAGGATCTTGAAGAGAAATTTAGTAGAAAGACTGGAGAGAGGAAAAAGATCTCTAGACCAGGCACTCTTCATCTTTTGTATGTGTGTCATGTCCTCCCATTGGCAATCTGGTGGATTCCTTTTCAGAGTAATGCTTTTAAGTGCATTAAATAAAATATAAAGTAGTGCAAGGGAGAACAATCATATCAAAGTATAGTTATCAAATTAAAAAGAAATTTCAAGACTCCAGATTAAGAATTGCTAGTTGGAGGAAGATCCTAGAACTTTATGTTTGAAAAGACTTTAGAGGTTCAACCTTCTGAAACACAAATGCACTCATAACAACTCTAGCAGCTTGTGCCATCTCTGCTATAACACTTCAGGGACCAGGACCTCCAAAGCAGCTCATTTCATTATCATAGAGCTCTAATTGTTAACCAAGTTTTTTCTCTTTTAACTTCTCCCTATTAAATTCAGAAGCCACTGAATATTCCCATTTAAAACTCCTTTAAACATTTTATTTCCAGATTATCTCCTCATCCTCAGCCTGGCCTTCCAGAATAGAATCCTTCACCTCGATGTCTTAAGCCTTTAAATTCTAGAACACTGTAGAACCTTAAGGACAAGTTAGAATATAAGCTCCTTGAGGAGCTCTTTTTGCTTTTCTTTGAATATTTTGACTAGAAATAAAATATATATGGGTGTACCCTCTTATTTGTGTGCCCAGAGAATTTTTTTAAAGTGAACATTTATAGTATTATATCTTTGGTTGTTGTCCTTCATATTGAAGAGGATCAAAATGATAGTATAGGGGAAACAGTATAGCATAGGAGGTAGCTAGGTGACTCAGTGGATTGAAAGCCAAGCCTAGAGACCCGAGAGGTCCTCGGTTCAAATCTGGTTTCAAACACTCCCTAGCTGTGTGACCCTGGGCAGGTCACTTAACCCCATTGCCTAGCCCTTTCTGCTCTTCTACCTTGGAATCAATATACGGTATTGACTCTAAGATGAAAGGTAAGGGTTTAAAAAAAGTTATATACTTAAATATTCGTTATAGTTATAATGTGTAAACTGTGTGTGTGTGTGTGTGTGTGTGTGTGTGTGTGTGTGTGTGTGTGTGTGTGTGTGTGTGTTCAGGACTATTTTCTTCCTTTAATGTCCACCTTCCACCCAGTTCTTACATGAAGTTCTAGGAAGCTATAGCATGTACATGGCCACAACCCAGTAAAACCATCTACGCAGATGGACAAAGCCCATGTTGGTGAACCTCTGGCACACATGCCAAAGGGGGCTATTCCCTTCCCCTTCTCCACTGCACCTGAGGACATTTTTTCACTTCATCCACTCCTCTACCCAGCAGCCCAATGGGAGCACTTCCTCCCTCCCCTGTATGGGGTGAAGGGGCAGCTCACATGAAGCATGAGGATGCAATTTGGGCAACTGGTCTCTAAAAGGTTTGCCATCACTGGACTAAACCCATTGGCAAAACAAATCTGGGGGGGGTATCTACCCCAATAATAAAAGAGGGATTCAAGAAGGACCAAGCATATGAATCAAAACATCATAATCATGTGTCCAAGTCTATTACCAAGTTGGTGGGCATCAACTTACCTTGGGTACCTTGGGTCTTTCTCTACCTGAAAAGAAAAGTGAGCTATTACTACTTACTACCCACCTACTTATAAGGAAGAATCACCAAGATATGTAATGTGCTTAGAGATCTTAGGATGAAAAGTGTTCTACATAGTGTTATTAATATTATTACAAGTCATAATAAATCAGGTAAAGAATGTAGAAGGCAAGTTGGAACATCAGTTAAAGTTAAGCCTCATAAATGTATAGGACCGAGGTCTGGAGTTCTTTGAATTCTAGCAGTAAACTGTTTAACCTAAATTTGAGGTTAACAAGGAGCCAGAGAAACTACCACAATAGAAACGTAGCTTGAGAATGAAGGGGAAGAGAAGAAAGGAAAATAGGTCATAGAATTTTGAGCCCTTGACTAACCTGATATATGTTTGTATTTGTAAAAATCCTTCCTGTTCTGAGATGACTGTTGGCGATTCTTATCTTTTGTGTGCAGGTGGGACTGAACAGACTGGGTGATTCACGACCAACACTCCTTTTTGCTCTGTGCCTATGTGAGGACCTCTGGCTTCGGAGTGGTTTATTGGTTTTGTTTTGTTTTGTTTTTTACTTTTTCCCAGCAGTCTACAACTGTATCATCTTGGTGTGCCCCAGCTGGGGTAGATATATGAACAGCTATTGCTTTTGCAAGTTGTTTAGCTCTCCTGCAGTTCATGTAAGAATCAAATTCCAGGAGTAATGCAAACCACTCATGCCATGGAAACATCCTTTCTACTCTGATCCCTAAGCCCTTTCACCTTGTTAGAGGCAGCTAGATAGAGTCAGGAAGACCTGAATTCAAATCCTACCTCAGAACTATGTGACCCTGGGCAAGTCCCTTAACCTCTGTCTTCAAACTATCAAATGGGAATAATAGTAGTACTTCCCTCCCAGGGTGGTTTTAAGGACCAAATGAGATAATATCTGTAAAGTGCTTTAGCACTAGTGTCTGGCATGTAGCTAACACTTAATAAATGGGTGTTTCCCTCCTTCCTTCTTAAGGGCTATACTCCACTTTCTTTTGTGGTTACTCACAACACATTCCATTCTGATTGGCAACACTAACTCTGGAGTCAGGAAGACTCATCTTCCTCAGTTCAAATGTGGCCTCAGATACTCACGAGCTATATGAGCCTGGGATCATCACTTGATCCTGTTTACCTCAGGTCCTCATCTGGAAAATGAGTTGGAGGAGGACATGGCAAACCACTCCAGTATATCTGCCAAGAAAACCTCAGATGGGACCATCACGAGTTGGACACTACTGAAAAAACTCAACAGCAACAATAATAATTCTAAGAAACCTTATCTAAGCATCTCTAACCCATTGTGATCAATCCTTTATCCTGAATTTGGTTCATAGGTTTAGAATTAGAAGAGAACTTAAAGGTCATGAGTCCATACCACCTCTTGGAAATCCCGTATTCCACAAAGAAAGTCCCCATATAAACCAACATCTTTTTAGAAATGTTTTGGGGGTTATCGAAGAATGGGAAACAAGAACAAACTTGACCCTCCCCCACCAAATATGAGAAAATACTTCCCCTCCCCATCTCCTTTGAAGAGTTCCATGGGTATGGAATATTGATCTAGTATTAGGTTGGTTGTTGCTGTTTAGTTTTTCCATGACCCCATTTGGGGCTTTCTTTTCAAAGAAACTGGAGTGGTTTGCCATCTTTCTTCAGCTCATTTTGTAGATGAGGAACCCAAGACAAAGAGAGCTAAGTCACCTGCCCAGGATTGCATAGTTGGAAGTTATTGAGACTGGATTTGAATTCGGGTCTTCCTGACTGCTGACCCAGAGCTCTATAAACTGTGCCACTTAACTTTCCCATTGTTAGATTGAAGGGAGGAGTAGAATGGATTGATTTTGCTGGGGTTTTTTTCATTTCTCCCTCCTTTAAAAATTTTTTTAAATGATTAGTTTTATGGGATGGTTCTTTGGGAGGGATTTTGGAAAGAGATACAGGAGGAAATTTTGATAATGGAAAAATAAAAAAATCCACAAAAATTTAGTCTAAAATAAAGAAAGAAATCATCTACTCTAACTGCCTTTAGAATAGAGGTCACTAAAGCCTAGGGTCAAAATGAATTGCCCCAGGTCCTCCAGATAGTAAGTGGAAGAGCTGGGTTTAGGACTCTGGTTTGTAAACTCCAAAGATGTCACTTTTTCCAGAGTGATAAATTGACTCTTATTCTTTCCACCTTACATTGTCCTATTGTCTCTCACAAGAATGCTGTTTTATGTTTCCTTAAATATTTCTTGCTGATTTATCTTGACCCTAGCAATCCTAAATTTTCCTAAGGTGGGAACTATGTCTTCTATTTCTTCATTTGAAACTATGTCTCCTTCTCTCCCTCCATCCTACCCCCAATGTCTGTTACAGTCTTCAGCCACCATCACATACCCATGAATTGGCCATCGATGCTCCATGGTCAATGGTATTACACAGACCCCAAGAGCTATCTAGCTACATACAGCAACGAGTCAGAGGGCAGAGCTGGCCTTATATGACCCCTCATGCATTTCTAATGAAAACTGAATGTGAGAAATTAACGTTTTGTGAAAAATACCACCCTCATTGCTATGCTAGTCTTGAACCAAGTCTCTTAAGTTGGGCTCCCATCACTTTCTTCATTGCCTCCAGACATGGTTGGAATCCTGGTACAGATTCTTGATTATGAAGCAGACACTAATTTCTGATAATAATCTCTCAACTCAGTGCCTCATATATCTAGCTTATGACTCCAATGGACTGTACTCTTTAATATTTCTGCCCCCTCTGAGTGGGCACCTCCAATCCTTGTTCCTTCCCAAAGTACTCCTCTTCGCCTCCTCTTTTCAGCTTCCTATTATGCATTGTGGAGAAGTGGATAGAGCACTAGACATGGAGTCAGGAAGACACAATAATAGTGTCTCACCTGGGCAAGTTATGTAACATCTGTTTGCCTTAGTTTCCTAAATCTGTATAATTGAGATAATAATAGCATCTACCTGGAAAGGTTGTTGTGAACAAAAAAAAAACCAGACCTTATTTGTAAAGAAGGCTTAGCACAATGCCTGGCACATAGTAGGTACTTTGTAAATGAGTATTTCCTTCTCCTTCTTCCTTTCCCATTATATGATGAGCTCCTTAAGAGAGAGAAACTTTTTCTCTTTGTATTTGTATCCACAACATTTAGCAAACTGCCTAGCTGATAATCAGGGCTGTTAACTGGACTGGACCAAACTTTTCCTCCCCCCTAGAACCCAGGAGGAAGCATGGAACCAAGACTCTTAGTCTCAGAGGGAAGGTTTCATCCCTAGGGAAAAATGTATACAAGTGTTGACTTTAAATATTGACAGGAATGTTTCAGCTGTGAAGATCCCCCATATCTCCAGCCTTCTCTATACCGAAATCCCTCCACTTTCAGTATATTCTCTTCTCTCCCACAAGACCCTTGGCCTCCACCCCTGAGACTTCAGTCTACCACACAATCTTTAAGTTATTTTCCCCAGACCCAGGCAGCTATCTCCTTACCATGCCTTATTCTTCTCCACCTTTTGAAGCTCCACTACAAAATTAAGGAATCTCAAGGGTAGGTAATCAAGCTAATGGTAACAACATCCACCCTAGAATTTCTTACTCACTTCATTCACAACTCTACTCTCCAGACTTTGCCTCCTCCCCACCAATCATCATGTCAATGTGCAGGTACCTTTTCCAAGTCCTCTTATGTGTTGGTCTTCCCTCTCCAGAATTTAAGCTCCTTGAGGGTAGAGACTGGCTTGGCTCTTTGTATTTGTCTCCCCAGTGTTTAGCATAATGTCTGGCACTTAGTAAAGAGCTTAATAAATGATCTACATCCAGCTAATCTTTCATCTATCCAATCTATCATTTATCTAGTGCAATCTCTATTATATATCTAACTATCTACCACCAACTATCATTAACCTATCTACCTATATTTATCTATCTATCTATCTATCTATCTATCTATCTATCTATCTATCTATCTATCTATCTATCTATCTATCTTTCTATCTATCCATCCATCCATCCATCTATCTATCTATCTATCTATCTATCTATCTATCTATCTATCTATCTATCTATCTATCTATCTATCATGGGGGTCCTAGAAAGATAAACTATCATAAACCAAAGTCAATCCATTACCAACCTCTTACTAAAAATCTTGAAATTTGATCGTTTTTCAAACCCTGTTATTTTCTTCTACAACTTTTCCAAACTCCTCTTGGGATATCTTTACTTCTTTTTAATTCATGCTTTCCACCTCAGGAAAAAAGTTAAGGAAGGATAATAAGAGGGCATTCTTATCCAAAACAAAAATGGAAAGTTCAATGAATATAGAATATTGTCAATATTGTTAATATTTCTAGTGAAATTAATAAAAACCCTCTTACATTGTATACTTTATTGGTATTATTACTCAAAGAAGCCTAACATCTATGATTGCAGAATTCCAGTGATAAAGGATATTATCTACCCCCTGAAAGGAGAGGTGGTGGATTCAGAGAGCCGAAAGAGATATATTTTTGGATATGGTCAATGAGTGAATTTGTTTTGCTACTTGATGATGCATAGTTGTTAAAAAGGATTGTTTTTGTTTTTTTTTTCCAATGGGGGGATGGGAGGGAAAGAAAATAAAATTCTGTTAATTAGCAAACTAGAATTAATTTTTTAAATGGTTACTGGCAAGCATAAGTTCATTAGCTCTACTGACTTGTATTAATTTTAGATTTGGAAAAGTGAGAAGCTGGATGTTGAAGGAAGTAAGTTATCATCTTGCCTAAGGACTATTCTGGCAAGGATAATAATATCAAGAGCTATCATTTATATAACACTTTAAATTTTGCAAATCACTTTTTCTATATTATCTCATTTGAACTTCACAATAACCTTAGAAGATAATAAGGACTAAACTCTTTACATATGTTATAACACTTGATTCTCACAACTGTTCTGATTGGTAAGTGCCATAATTATTCTCAGCTTACTGATGAGGAAACTGAGGTCCAAGGAGGTTAAGTGATTGGCCTACGAATTATTTAGTATCTGAGGTAGGATTTGAAATTGAGTCTACTCTATCCATTGTGCCACATAGCATTTCTAAGTTCCATGAAACATGACCAAAGAAAGTTGTCAGTGAACTGGATCTTACTAACTCTTAAAACCTCATCCCTTTAACAATGAAACAATCAGCTACAAATCACTCCATTTAATCACCTCTTATCTGTCTGGGAATATCCTGATTTGAATGATCAAGGAGAGTGACTTCCCAGTATTTTAAAGACTCAATCCTTGTCCATTTCCCTACCTTTTATCTTTGGAATGTAGAAGGCGATTTCCCAGTTTCCAAAGTCAACAAAGAGCCAGTTCCTCCTCCCCTGGGTCACTAACATGTTGGCGTCTTTTTATTCCCTTTCTATTTGGTACTAGAAGAAACCTATCAGCATCCAGAGTTGGTGTGAAAACCAGCTTCCTGATCACCCCAGCTCATAATCCTATAATTTCTTCAGTGTTTGGCCCAAGTGCCCCATCCTACTATCTCTCTCCTCCACTAGCTACATAACATCTGGCCCCCCCCTTTCCTCCTTCCCACTTCTCTTCATTTGAGGCAACAGGGTTTGTATAATAATAGAGAACATGCCATTTCCCTCTTCTTTAATTGGTGTTCCATGGATGTCAAAACCCTCCCCTCCACCTTTCTCTTTTTTGTTGACCATCTCCCTTTGCAGGACTCAAAAAGGAGTTTGATTCCTACTGGAAAAAGCATGCTGGCAATGATAAGCTCTGAAACCAAGTGCCTGTTATAGCCAAGCAACCACTGTTTGGGGCTGCTTCTTTTTTGGCCTATTCTGCAAAAGGGAGGTTTCATTTGAGGATTATATCATTTCTTTACATTTCTGTCCCATAGGAAAAAGATGAAGTACGGGGCACAGTAGATCCCACTGAGACAGTGGAAAATTTTAATGCAGTTTCATCCTACCTATATGGAGACTCATAGTGGTAGCTGAATGGTTCTGTGGCTCAAGAACAATTCCAATCTGTAGGGATGTGCCAAGATAGTCCTTCACACCTAATTTCAAATTTTAGTGGGATGGGGATTGGTCATAAGTCTCCAACTCCAAAGGATCTCTGGTATCGTAATAGGTAAGTCTTGCTTAATTTCCTTGTCTACAGAGTAGCAAAAAGGAAAAAAAAAAGCTAGAAATCTTATCTCATAAGAATAAAAAAAGTATATTTGAAGGTTTCAGTAAAAGAAAAAAAAAGAAAGAGGTTCAGGAAACCTTGTAAGGAAATATAGAACAAAAGCATTTTCTTTGCTTTTTAGGTTTGCTTTGCTTAGTTTTCCCTTAGGGTATTAAGGTTTGTGTAATATTTTTTCCATTGTTTTTTATTCTTTTAATTTTTTTTGTAGACAGTAATGAAGTTTATAATTAAAAGAAAATAAAGCAAAAATAGTGTGATAATGATGATGATGATAAAAATGATAATGATAATCCATTTATTTAGCCTTTTAAGATTTGTTTCTAAAGCATATTCCTCAAAAGTCCATGAAATATGGGCAGCAAGTTAGCTAAGTGGATAAAGAGCCAGGACTGGAGATGGGCAGTCCTAGGTTCAAATCTGACCTCAGACTTTTCCTAGCTGTGTGACCTTGGGACAAGTCACTTAACCTGTATTGCCAACCCTAAGACAGAAGATATATGGAATTTTTTATGTCCATGAAAAATGGGTAGATAACAGCTAGATTTGTCATTACAGGAAGCTTTATCAAGTATATCAGCTCTGCTGGCAACTATCTCATCCATTTTGTAAATAAACTTCCTATTTTCTACACAATATTTAAAGGAGAATATTTCCTCAAAAAATTTTGTTTCCCCTTTCTCTTCATCTTCACTATGTCCTTCAAATGCAGATAAGGATTAATATCTTTTCTTTTAACCACCCTATTATCCTTCTAGACTGACACCAAGATTATCCACCCCTTGGTTTCTTAGATACCTGGGAAGATCTATATTAACTGATACAGTGTAAATGAGCAGAACCAAGAGAATTATTCATAGAATTGCAGTTATGTTATAAAACAATGCCTTCTTAGCAATTTTGATTAACATCATGATCAAACAACCATGATTCCAGAAGTCTCGTAATGAAACATACTACCCTTCTACTCAGAGGACAGATGGAGATGGGTGGGGATTTGTTTCATTTGTCTATGTATATTTATAACAAAGGATTTGGGTTTTCTTGTTTTCTCAGTGTAGGGAGGGGATCAAAGGGGAAAGGCTAGACACATGAAACAAAAATAATCTAACCTTTAAAAAAAAGACGATCTATCCCAAATCTACAACTCTGGACTTTTTCACTGGGGCTTGATATTGTTGTTTAGTATTCAATTCTAAATTTTTATGTTTTCCTGGATTTCATTTCATTCAGCTAATCTTTTAAAGCACTTTTTTATTTGAAAATTTTTAATTAATTAATTTAGAATATTTTTCCATGGTTACATGATGCATATTCCTTTCCTCCCCTCATCCCAAATCCCTCTGGTAGCCAACAAGCAATTCCAGTGGGTTTAAATGTGTCATTGATGCAGACCTATTTCCATATTATTGATATTTGTGCTAGGGTGATCGCTTAGAGTCTACATCCCCAATCATGTCCTCATCAGCCCATGTGATCAAGCAGCTGTTTTTTTTTCTGTGTTTCTACTCCCACAGTTCTTTCTCTGGATGTGGATAGCATTCTTTCTCATAAGTCCCTCAGAATTGTCCTGGATCATTGCATTGCTGCTAGTAGAGAAGTACATTACATTCGATTGTGCCACAGTGTATCCGTCTCTGTGTACAATGTTTTCCTGGTTCTGCTCCTCTCACTCTGCATCACTTCCTGGAGGTTGTTCCAGTCTCCATGGAATTCCTCCACTTTATTATTCCTTTTAGCACAATAGTATTCCATCACCAACAGATACCACAATTTGTTCAGCCATTCCCCAATTGAAGGGCATCCCCTCGTTTTCCAATTTTTTGCCACCACAAAATGTGGCTATAAATATTTTTGTACAAGTTTTAAAAGCACTTTTTAAAAGATTTTAAAGCACTCCATTTATTCTTCGTCTTTGGGTTTCCTTCTTTCCTAGAAAAAAAGACAGGTGATCCTTTTTTTTTCTTGATTTATTGTTTATTGACTCTCTAGACTTAAGGAAAGTGTTAATAATATAAATTAAACTTAAAAGTATATGCATATATATTTACCAATACATATTTATATTGCTCCATAATTATTGCTTGAGTTCAGAAGGTGTGAAGTAGGATGTTCAGAGAATAAAATCATCATCAGACTGAGCACGTTATAGAGTATGATAGTAATCACTGAATTTATGCAATGCTTTAAGGTTTGCGAAGTGTTTTACATCCATTATCTCCTGTGATTCTCAAAATACCCCTGAAGAAGGGATATATATATATATATATATATATATATATTTACAAACAAAGTTTCCATGAATATTTTAATACACACACAGCTTTTTACCTTCTCAATAATGTCCTTAGGACCTAATACCTAGGTTAATGAGCATGATGCGCTGAAGACCAGTTATCCTGCAAGACCCTGTACTGTCAAGGTTAGGTTGACTAATCTTAAATTAGCCACCCAGAAGCATTCCATTGAACCTTTAAGGAAGTAAATTCAGTTTTCCTGAAAAGTAACCAGTGATAAAAATGAAATCATTAACTAGGCATAGCACTATCCTAAAATCTGCTTAAAAACAAAGCCAGCTTTCAATCATCTATAGCAGTTGGTTAGAGGAATAGCAAGAAGTTAAACAGAATCTATGAACCATCTAAATGTATATTTTAAATTATGGTTTAAATCTTCTTATTTACTGTATTTTTTTTCAGAGGTACCATCAAGTATCAAAACTGACTGGGTTACATTTTGAGTCTCTTATTTTTCTTCTCTCTTCATTCATAGAAGTACAAATGCCCAGGGAAAAGGATTGGGGGAAGAGGGAGAAGGAAGAAAATGAAAGGATCTTTATAGGTCACCAAATCAATAATTAGACGCTGGGATAGTGACTTGAGTTGGAAGGTCTGGAGTTGCGGCCATAATAGGTCATGTCCATTTTCTGACCCTGAGCACAATTTTTATTAGCTAACCATAAAATGAAAAGTAAAGGTCCACGGTGAAACAGCTGGCATACATTTAAGAAAACTAAGACAAGTTGGCACCACAGTAATTTATATGGCATTCAACAGTGATCTTATGGCAGAGAATACAACTAATAAAAACCTTAAGGAACTGAACAAATAAAAGGTTATACATTTAACATTACAAAGAAAAGTGTAAGCCATTTTTGGATCAAGGAAAAATAATCTCTGTGGATATCACCCCTAATTCGACTGGCTAATGTTGAGATTAACCCACATGATATCGGATACAGAACAACATTCATAGCTCATGACTGAAGAACTGCTCTTTTACAGGAGAGGGTAGGTTTTTGCCCTCTTGTAGTCAAGAAGGTTTTCCTTACATCTAAGCAATCTTCCTTATGTAATTATGTAATTCCATTTCTTTTGGCTTTTTTGTCTGTAGAGATTAAGGACAACTAAATACCATCTGGGTCATAGTTAGGAATATAAGGAAGGGAAAAGAGAAAAAATATTTATTAAGCACCTTCTATGTGCCAGGTACTATTCTCAGTGTTTTACAGATATTACCTTATCTGATTTATTTAAAAGGAGAAATTTAATGATCCCCTTGGGTTTCTCTTTTCTTAATTAAATAACTTTCATTTGCTCAATGTTTTCCTTATAGAACTTATGTTTCATCTCATTAAACAAATTGGTCACTTTTCTATAGCTCCTCTTTAGAATCTAGATTAGAGATTTAATCTAGGGTGCACAGACCCCATGAATAGATTTTAAAGAGCTATGAACTTGGTTGGGGGAAATTATATCTTTATTGAAATAAAATTGATATCCTTCATAATATTTCATTTTCTGCATTAAAAACCTTTCGCTTCCCCCCCCCCCGAGAATGCATTCATAGGCTGCCCCAGACTTCCAACCAGATTCACAATATAAATAAAAGGAACTCCTGACTCTAAGTCCTTCATTTCTGTGTGAAAGTGCAGCCACTAATAAAAGATTTGACCTAAAATGTGCTTCCATAGTCCAAAAAGGAGCTACATCATTTCCCTTTGCTCCTAGAAAGCTGCCCTTTTCCTTGCTTAAGCTAATTCTTCCACACCTTTGATTGCCCCTGGGAAAGGGGTTTGAACTCAAATGGAAGATGACAGATAAATCTCTAAAAACATTATAGCACTAATCTCTCTATTAAAGATAGAAAAACTCTCTAAACCACATGAGTTCATTTTGAAGAGGTTGCTATTTATCTTGCAAACTGAGGGGTTTATGTGAGACAGGCCAGTTCAGGATATCCTTGCTTATCCTTCAGATGTCTCAAATGGGGGACACAAGGTAGAGGATTGTGAGAAAGACATTTAAATCAGGGTTTTGTTTTGTTTTTTTTCAGGCTGCACCAAGATAGTTCTTCTCTGATGTTGAAAAAAATCCAGTTTAAAAGAATCCTGGTACTACTCCCGATTAATGGATTGGCCACAGTACAATTCCACATTTTGTGATCTACTGCTACACAAGGACCTCAGGACATAGTAAATGGCCTCAGAACTGAGAAAACTGGGATTCACGGTCTCCTCATAATGTTTATTGGCTATGTCACCCTGGTGAAGTCATTTAACTTTTCAATGTTCTAGGCAATTCCCTAAGGCTAGAAATTGCAATGAAGGTGCATTCATAGTTTCCTCAACCAGAAATTCCCTACATCATTGAAATTATAGGTCTGATGGCTATTGTGGGAATTTGCTTGGCTTATTTTATCTAATTGTGAGGAGTTTTGATTTTTTTTTTTGCCTTCTCAGTGAGTAGAAGAGAAAAAGTCAAGAGGCAAAGAATTCAAAACATAAAGCAAAATAAAATTGAATTTAAAAAAAGAAATCATAGGTCTTGTCCTTATTCATTATCACCTGTGTATATATATGTATGTATAGATAAATAAATAGATATACAAATTTCATTTAGATCCACCAAAGGATCTACTTTAGAAATTCTTAGAGACTGCCATTTTGTTGTGAGGCAGCTGATTGAAACACAGAATAGAACTGATCTGAAAGTGAACAGACTAGAAAGAGGTTTTGGTGGCCAGTCACTCCGGTTTATCCAACCACTTGGAAAAGGAGAGATTACCCAGCAAGCCGCTGGGTATTTCAATGCCCTCTGACTTATCTATCTGGCACTGAAAGATGCTATTTAAAAAATGTCACCCAAATAGAGCTCAATCCCAAGCCTTTCCTTTCTCTCTTTCCACACCACATTTTCCAACGTAGGATTACTTAGCGGGAGCAGTCTCCAAAGCAAAGGTATATCTTGAATAACAACAATCCCAGTAACTAGTATTTATGTAGCCCTATAGGTGCTATGATTATGTCATGTATATGGAGTTTCTGGGGAGAACCAGCACCTCTGGTGTGAGCCTTGAGGCCACATCCTAGGAAAACCATCTCAGCAGAAGGGCTAAACCAGTTAGAGGGATGTCTACCTCAAGCACGTGAAGACGGCGGCCACTCTATGGAACAGGTGGATGAGAACAATTTGTTCCATCAGCCAAGAAGGCAGCTGAAGCAGGTGCTATGAATATTTAGAGCTTGGTCAGACATCAAAGACTCCAAGGTCATCTAAAGCAGCTGGGCCATCACCAGTCATTCTGGCTTTTGTCTTGCAACTGGTCTTGAATGACTGGAAAAAAAGAGGGAGGCAACCAACTTTGGGCAGCTCTGCCTCACTTAAATCCAATTTGTGCACAAGTTGAAACTTCCCTCCATGAAGTCACTGGTCTTCTTCAAAAGAAAATGGAGGATGAACAACATTTATTATCTCCATTTTAGAGTTGAGGAAACTGAAGCCCAGAGATATTAAATACCTTGCCAATGGTCATATAGCAAAAAGGCTAGATTTTAATTCAGGTCTTCCTGACTCCGATATCTTAAAACCTTTTGGTAATATACTAGACTTGGTGAAAATCATCCAAGGATTTTAACAATGAGGGTGGAACACACAGACAGCTGCCATCAATGAAATGGTTAAATTCATAGAGACTTTACTATCTCCCCCAATAGTATGTAAGCTCTTAAGGTACAAGCCTTTGTAGCTCCAGAGCCTGGCACTATCACTGGCACACAGTAGGTCTTTAATAAATCCTTAATGATCAGTTGAAGGATATGAAAGGATGGAGCATATGGCAAAGGATTAAAAAGAGATTTACACATCCACATTTAGTAAGTCATTTTCTATCTGCTTGCTTGCTATAATATCTGTGAGCTTTCAATAACTCAATTGTGTACATACCTGAAAAGGGAAGTTGGGCTTATTAGCTGCCTCACTGGAGAGTTTTAAAGTATTAGCTTGTAATGATATAGCACTTAGGGATCTTTGCCAATAGACCCTAGGAAAGCCAACCATTCTTCTTTCTGCTTTTATGGTCACCAGGTGTCCTAATCAGCAGCCTATCAGGGAGCAGAAACGGAATTGAACTATAGGAAGTGTTCTTTGAATGAAACACTTAGTTACATCCTACTGGGCCATGTCTTGCCATATCTCCTAATACCCATGAACCAGTTTCTTTAAAGTACGCACACTCCTACCATCTCGATTCCAAAATAGCTTTGAAACAGAAGCTGGTGCCCATAAGTGCACAGCTACCTCTGACTTTAATTAGTCCACTGGATCAGATGGTTTGGGTCAATGGTGGTTTGGATTGGATGACCTGTGCAAAAAAAAAAAAGTCATCTCTAAACATAGTCGCCAAATATTAACCCTACCCCAGCAACTAATGCTAGGTAGAGCTCAAAAGAGGGAATTCATTTACGAAAAAGGTCTTAGAAGCTTCCCAGACTTGTTCAAACTGGCAGAGAGCCTGCAATATAGATCTAGAGACTTGACTTGGTATGGCAGGCAACAAACAGCACAAGATCCTCAATAAAGAGGTCGAACAAGTTCTCATAATGTTGAGCTCTTGATGGAATGTCTCCGTGCCCTTCCATACTCCAGTCCAAACCACTGCTGACCCAAACCATCTGATCCAATGGGCTAATTAAAGCTAGAAGTATCTGTAACCTTCTGTTCAAGTTTTTTGGAATCCAAGATGATAGGAGAGATTCTGAGGACTCCATTTCTAAGGATGTACATTTTCATTAGCTATCCCCATGCCTGAAATGTCCTCCCTCTTCTGCTGTCTTCCTTCAAGTTTTAGCTAAAATGTCACCGTCTATAAGAAAGCCTTCCCGATTCTCCTTAATGCCAGTGTCTTTCCTCTAGTGATCATCTCTAATTTGTCCCATTGTCTCATCCATCAGAGTATGGGTTCCTTGAGAGAGAGACTGGATTTTTTGTCTTTCTTTATGTACCCAGGGCATAGCACAGTGTCTTTCTTGTGTTATTGTTTGTTGTTGAGTTGTTTCAGTCATGTCTGACTTTTGAGGACTCTCTTCTGGATTTTCTTGGCAAAGCTACTGGGATAGTTTGCCATTTCCTTCTCCGGCTCATTTTTCTGATGAAGAAACAGAGGCAAACAGAGTTAAGTGCCTTGCCCAGGGAGACATCACTAGTGAATATCTGAGGCCATATTTGAACTTGGGAATAAATAAATGAATATTTGCCACCCTGACTCTTTGACTTGACATAACTAGGATTTAATTTTATTAGAACAATGCTGTCATGACACAGTGGAGAAAAATGGATAGCCAGGGAGTTAGATTCAAGTCCTGCCTCTGTTGTATACTGGCTATATAGCCCTGGTCACTTAATCTCTAGGACCATAAAGTTGCAAAGCAGGTATTGATCTGCATTGGGAAAAGGAGTTTCCTCACTGGGAGTTCCTCATACCATTAAACTCATAGGGCTAGTTTCTTTCCTTTCTCACCTTACTCCTCCTCTAAAAAAAAACCTCTTCAAAGGGAATCTCTTTCTCTCTCTTTTAATCCTTACTTTCTGCCTTAGAATCAATTTAATTCTAGGACCTAAGAATAGTAGGGGCTAGGCAATTGGGGTTAAGTGACTTGCCCAGGATCACACAGCATAGTAAAATCTTAAAGTTAATAAGCTGGAAAAAGGTTTTGCCAGTCAAAACCATTTGTTTTCCAGTCACCCAGAATAGTAGAGAGTGTCCAGATATTTGAGTGCCCTTTGGCTTATCTGGCACCAAAAGATATTATTTTTTAAGTGCCACCCAGTGCACCTCAACTCCTTCATCTTTCCCTTTCGACTCCACATTTTCCATCATGGCATTATCTATATAGGGAAAAGTCAGATTAACTAGGTTTCTTCTTGTGTTGGTGCATACCTTGACATTGACTTAAAAGACTATTCAACCTTTACCATAGACTCCAACCAATTAATCAACAGCACATATGAAGCACTTTCTTATTATGTATCAGGCTAGAACAGGTAATAGGAAGCCATTGGAATTTATTGAGTTGAGGAAGGGGAAGGGTAATGGTCAAACCTACACTTTAGGAAAAAATATTTTGGTAGGTGAGTAGAGGATGGATTGGAGACTGGGCCTTTCCTTAGCTATAAAATAAGGAGATAAGAAATTGCCTAGGAAGAAAAGGTGAGTCAGCAGAGTTAGATACTGCTGAGAGGTCACAAGGGATGAGAATTGAGGAGGCCATTCAATTTGGCAATTAAGATATTATTATTAATGATAGGGAGTTTTAACCGAACTATGAAGCTGGAATTTAGATTTTACAGGGTTTGAGAGAGAGGAAAGGAAGGGCAGGTACCGATGGCATATGGACCTTTTGAGTTTAACTGAGAAGAAATGGAAAGCTAGAGGATGATAGCTGATAGAGGATGATGGGATCTATGGTGGGTTTGATTTTTTTAAGGAGATACTTAGACATGTTTATAGGCATCTGGGAATGAAACAAGATAGATAAGACTGATTACTAGAGAAAGTGATCAAAAGGACAATCGGCTGAAAAAGGTAGGAGTAGATAGGATAGAATGAAGGGTGCACGTAGAGGGATTGGCTTTGGAGAGAAGAATGACCACTTCTTCGTCTGAGACCAGAGTGGGCAAGGGTGTCAGAGAGATGGGAGATAAGAAGTAGTGGAATGTATAATTTCTCAGGAAGTTTGAGGAGGGGGAAGGATGAATACAGGTCTTCCTTTGGTGTCTAGCTTGCCTACATCTAGTCACTTTCCAGATGATCGGTTGGTTTCCTGGAAGATATCACAATTCAATGAGGAACCCAAAATGGTATTCCTCCTCTTCATACTTTATTCTAGAGACCTCCCATTCACCAAGCTGTTCTGCTAATTCCCTCATGGCAATACTTTCAGTACTCCCTAGAACACAGAGAGAACTCAGAGAGTCCACATCAGAATTCTCTCATGGTTTTGAAAAGCCCAGGACAATCAAAAAAGATTATTCAGAGCTCAGTGGCACGGTGGCTAGAGTGCTGGACCTGGAATCAGGAACACTCATCTTCTTGAGTTCAAATCTGGCCTCAGACACAAACTAGCCGTGTGACTCTGGGCAAGTCACTTAGTCCTGTTTGCCTCCATTTCCTTTGGAAAATAAGCTGGAGAAAGAAATGGCAATCCATTCCAAGGATCTTTGTCAAGGAAATCCAGGGTGTCATAAAGAGCCATATATAACTAATAAAGGCTGAACAATAGGTATTTTAACTCAAGGTTCCAAAAGCCAAAGCTGAATTGATTACACTTCATTTTCCAGCACTTCTTAGATCAACAGAAGCTGTAGACAGGCTGGGTTGGCCATTTAGAATTAGTAGTACTACTGATGACAGCTGGCTTCCTGTGAGGACCTTCCTACTGCCCCACACTCCCCAGATCCAATTTATACACCATCATCTGGACACCTATATATTATAATCAATATTCAGAGGTCTCATGTTTCCCTGAACATTCAATTTCCTCTTTGAAGCTTTGTACTTTTAAACATACACACACACACACACACACACACACACACACACACACACACACAAACATACACACATATCCCAAAGAATTAAGTTACTCTTCAAAGGAGTAATAAAAGGAATGTTATGCTTGATTCAAGCACTAAATGATTTCCATCCTTGTGAAAAACATACAGTCACAGGTATATGGCTGGGGGCTGTATTAGCTTCCAGACAGGCAGCTGTCAGCTTGCTTTCCTTACAACATCTGACTTTTGCCCCCATCAACGGCCCTGTACTCAAAGCCAGGGAAGGCTGGCAAATGCATGGCAGGAAGTGAATTCTTAGCCACTCTCAGCTTACATTTTAACCCTTTGTTATTTGAGTACATGGGGCACCAGCCTATGGCAGTGTCCCCACCTGTGTAGCAAAGTCATCTGGATGTCTGAGTTCATTTTTTTAAAAAATTGACTTAAACAATTAATTTATTTTAATATTTAAAATTAAATTTATTTTAACATTAATTTAATCTTAAATTAATTTAAGTCACATTAAAATATAAATATAAATAAAAAATAAATCTTAAATTAAAAAAATTTAATCTTTTAAAAAACTGGCTCCAATGAATTACTAGAATCAAGAGAGTAAAAGCTAGTCCTTGGTCTAGATCCTCTGGAAAATTGTCTCTACCATATTCTTGGGAAGAGGGACTAGATGGCACAATTTCCAAATCTTCAGGGATAGTGTGACCATAATGTTCATCCTAACCCCTCATTTTACAGAAAAGGAAACTAAAGGCCCAGATAGTTTAAGTGGCTTGTCTAGGGTCACATAACTAGACAGAGGCTTAAAGGGAATTTGAATCCTGGTCTTCCTGATTCCAAGTCAAAGGTCCTAGCCAAGGACTGGCCAATAGCATGATGACAAGACACAAGATTCCCAAAGGTCTAGATAGACTAGAATGATGGGCTGATTCTGGTAAATGAAAATTGCTACATTAGATGAAGTTTGGTAAGGATCCATATAAAGTCCTATAACTGATTTTTTTTAAAGAAAATCATTGCAGAAATGCAGGATGGGACTTAAGCACTTCATGAGAAAAAAAATTAGAGGTTTTAACTAACTTCTAACTCATCCTGAATTCACAATATGATATGGCTACAGATAAAACCAATGGTGTCTTAAGATAGAAGGCATGGAGAATACAACTAAGTACAGATTGGTGCCAATAACCAAACCCCTGAAGTGGTCACAGGTGTTTGCATTTGCACTATTCCAAGCACTAATTATGTGAGAGATGGTCTTTGGTTCAAGCCCAATGGAAATATGTGGTACAGATTCAAATAATGCAACCGCTTTATTATTCACACTCATTGGGACCTGACTATATATTTACATACACACATATTTATTTATTTACTTAAAACTCTTTCTTTCTATCTGGATAATAACTCTAAGATAGAAGCATGAGGATTAGGCAAACAAGTTAAATGACTTGTTCAGAGTCTCACAGATAGGGAGTGTCTGAATCCAGATTTGAACCCAGGAACTCCCAACTCCAAGTCTAGAGCTCTATTCATTATACCACCTAGCTGCCTCTGTATTTATGTTTGGGGGAGCAGTATGGTGTAGCAGTGTTTAGACTCATGGAACACCATCACAATGTTTGAATCAATGTGGCTGACTGTGGTTGATCAGATCAACATGGGCTCCGAAGGTTCTATCATAGGATGGGCATAAATAAAATAATAAAAAAAAAACATTTGGGATGACGATGGGTTGGGTTAGACTTGATGACCTTAAAGGTCTTGTCCAATTCTATGATTCTGAAACTATAATTCTACAAGGGACAGGGGCTAGACCAGGACTTCACTATTGTAGGGCTATACCAAATAAGAAATTCTCTCTCCCATAGAACTCCTCTGAAATTTATACACTTCAAGAGTGGCTTAGAATTCCAAGATATTAAATATCTTGTCCTAGTGTCACACATGTAGCATGTGTTAGAGACAGGACATGAACCCAAAGCCAGTTTTCTATCCACTCCATTATTCTTTCTCATTTATGATTCTGGAAAGGAAAAGAAAATGCCTCTTTTTTCCTAAATAAGAGCATGATCTAGTGAGTGAAAATCAACAGAAATGGCACCAGGTAGAATATGTTTAGAAATTTAATTAATTCCTACTACTTCCAAGTCCTTTCCTTGCCGAAGGAAGATGGAGAGAAATATGTAGGAAGGAAAGAGGAAAGGAGTGATCAAAATGATACCCCAGATTACTGAATGAGATCATATCCTCCCAGCCCCAAAGAAGAGCTAGAACCCCTTAAACAAGAGCAGCATCTCCAGCAAATGTTACATCAATTCACTAGGTGCGCCATTTTGACCAAAAACAGACTTCCACTGGCTTTGGTAGCTAGAATCCTGACTCATTTCCTCCTTGTGGTTATAGTTTCTCAAGCCAGTTAGGCAACAGGGGTTTTATTAAAGTAGCATGCCCAGAGACCGGCATGGTCTTAAGAGTAGAACCTAAGCATAGATGATCCATAAAGTCTTTTTCAATTACTCAGATACAAAAGATCTACAATAATGTTTTCTGAACCCCTATTCAGAACACTTTTTTAAAAACGGATTCACAAGACTTTTACTCCTGAAGGTCCTTACTTCTTAGTACCTATAAACTTTTAAAAACTGACTCTTGAAAGATAAGACGAATTACACCCCAAACTCAGTGTAATTTTATTTGAGCAAGTCCTAACTTTTAATTAGTTTATTAGGTGGCCCCTTGAGAGCTGGTGGGATGGAAAGGAGCCTAAGACTTGTAGTCAGAAAGTATCTAGGTTAAAAATATTCCTTTCTATACTTACTAGATGTGTGATAGGGACAAGTCACTAAATTCTTTAAGGCTCAGGTTTTTTTCATTTGCAAAACAAGATTAATAATAATGAAGCTTTGCCAGCGTTCGTAAATGTCAGCTATTGGCTACTGCTGCTGCTACCCCCCTACCCATTTTTGTGAGAAAGGGTAAGTAAAATGATCTTTGGGGGTCCATGTAGCTGCCTAAGCATCCTGAAGCTATTTAAAAAATCAGTCACTTTTTTTAGTAGTATGCATAATGCTATTATTTTAATTATCACTTTGGTTTTTTTTTTATTTAAAGACTTACTAATCCACTCGATTTTTGGACAAAATACAAACTTTAAAAGAAAAGATCACAGAAAGAAAATAATTCATTGAAAAATAAAATTTAATTTGAAAACTAAAAATATTAAATAGTTAAATAAAATTTAAAAAATTAAGTTTTAAAATAAACTTTTGAATTTAAATAAAATATTAAAATCATAAAGGTAATTTTTTTGGTGAGTAGAGAAAAAAATCATAGAATTTGTCTGTTTTTATTTTGTTTTTAAAACCTTTGCCTTCTATATTAGAGTCAATACTGTGTATTGGTTCCAAGGCAAAAGTGTAGGGAAAGCTAGGCAAAAGGGGATTAAGTGGCTTGCCCAGGGCCACACAACTAGGAAGTGTCTGGGGTCAAATTTGAACCCATGACCTTCCATCTCTGGACCTGGCACTCAAACTATTGAGCCCCCAGCTGACCATCTGTTTTTTTTTTTAATGTAATGATGAATTGAATGCTTTTTTATGGCTCACAATCAAAAGGAAACAGAACTTAAAAGAATAGATCCAGTTTTTTTTTTACTGATAAATCCAGTAAAAATACAAATATAATACAATAAAAATATAGTTTAAAAAGATACATACAGTAAAAAACCAAGATTTTATCCTTTTGTGTGTCCTGAACTCTTTTGGCAATCTGTTGAAGCCTAGAGAACTTTTCTCAGAAGAAAGTTTTTAAATGTGTAAAATATAATGCATAAGATTACACAGGAAATCAAATACATTGAAATACTGTTATCAAGATATTTGTTAAATTAAGTGACTAATTCATGAATTTGTTTGTTACATTAAAGTTCCCCAGTGTCTCCTTCCCTTCCTCATCCCCTCCCTATGCTAGAGAAGGTATTGTTTGACAAAAAAAGATATATGCGTATATAAAACCAAAAAAACAAGTTCATGGCCCCCAAGTTAAGATTGCACGTGTTCAACAGATATCAAAAATTGCTTCACAATATAGCTGAGTTCAGGAAAAAATTTGCCAGGCTCACGATTTGTCAATTGGGTCATGTCAGAGGTTTCTCCTTATTCTCGTCTTAGTGTATTTCTTTCCCTCACCATTATATATTTATTCTGAATATATCCTACATCTATTTGATTATCTGCCCATTGTGGGCAATTAGGTGGATAGAGTGCCAGACTTGGAGTCAAGAAAATCTGAGTGCAAATCCAGCTTTAGACACAAACAGTTCAATATGACTGAAAAATGACTGAACAATAAGTGCCTCTTGTATTTTCCTCAGTAGAATGGAAGCTCTTTGAGGACAGGAATTATCTCATTTTTGTATTTGTATCAATTGTGCCTGGCACAGTTCGTAGTATATGTTTTGTTGTTGTTTGGTCCTTTAAGTTGAGTCCAATTCATTGTGACCCCATTTGGGGTTTTTTCAGCAAACATACTGGCATAATTTACCATTCCCTTCTCCAGCTTATTTAATAGATGAGGAAACCAAGAGCAATGGGATTAAGTGACTTGTCCAAAGTCACAGTTAGTGTCTGAGGCTGGATTTGAACTCAGGTCTTCCTGACTCCAGGTCCAGGGCTCTATCCACAATATCATTTAACTCCCCTACTAGAATAAAGTTGGCACTTAAAAATGCTTGATGAATGATTAATTTGTGGAGATGTTTTGATGAAGAAAAATATGAACCCAGTAAAATCTTCTCAACTCATGAAGACAAAACCCCATAATTGGGAAATTAGCCAATTAAGATTTTCATACTAAAAGAGGGAATGTCAATAATTTTTTTTAATGACATTCATTGTTTAGTCACTTGTGAAGACTTTCTATTTGCTTTTCAAAAAAAGTATGATTGGATCACAAAATATCAGAAAACATGTTTAAAACCATTTTCATATGTAATTAGAAATGAAAACATAATTTAAAAATATTTGTTAGATAAAAAAAAAAGCATAATGAGCAAGAGACCGTTTTGACAATAGTGAAATCAATTCTAGAAAGAGTGCTAAATTTGGAGCCAAAGGATCTGGATAGCCCTTTGTTTTACTGGACCTTAGTTTTTTCTTCTGCAAAATAAAATTAGGTTAGATGGTTTCTAAGAGCCAATAGTTTCATGTAATAAAAAAAAAAGTGAGTGGCCCAGAATCTTCAGCTATAATTCTTCCAGTTATATTTACTTACAAAGTCATTCCACCTCTCTGTGACTCAGTTTCCTTATCTGTAAAACAGGAATAATAACAGCTTACCTCTCAGGGTTGCTGTGCAAATACAAGAAGATGATATCTATGAAGCCTAAAGCTGACTTTAAACTACTATGTAAATGGAAGTTATTATTATTGTTGTTATTGTAATGCCCATGACAGGATGGCCCCCCAAGAAAACTATTGATGTCTAGTCCTTCTCAGAGTCTTTTAGTCACTCCTAGCACTCTCGGGTAGAAAAATTCATAAGTGAAAACCAAACTAACCCTATAGATTGCCTTCAATTTCTACAAATTTATTATTCATGGTTTGTATAACATTTTCCTTTAATATTTCTTAACATGTATTTGTGCTTTATTTCAATGACCAAAAATTGATGTTTAAAAAGATGTAAATAGACTTTTGATGCTGTTTATTGGAGATATTATGATTGCTAAGAATGAGAACATTCATATACTATTTAGTAGTTTGGAGAGATTTCCTCACATTAGTCCTGTAACTGTATACAAGGTGTCAAGAAACAGCTAAATGGCACCAAAGTGCATAGAATGCTGGTCCTGGAGTCAGGAAGACTCATATTTTAAAATTCAAATCATATACTTCCTAGCTGAGTAAGTCACTTAACAGAAGAGGAGGAGAAGGAGCAGGTGTAGAAAGGTATAGAAAGAGGAGAAGGAAGAAGAAGAAGAGGAGGAAAGGAGGAAGAATAGGAGGAGGAGAAAGAGAAAGAGGAAGAAAAGGTGGAAGAAGAGGAGAAGGAAGAGAAGGATGAAGAGAAGGAAGAAGGGGAAGAGGGAGAGAGGAAGAGGAGGAGGAAAGAGAAGAGGAAGAGGCAAAGGAGGAGGAAAAGGAGAGGAGAAAGAAGAAGAGGAGGAGGAGGAGGAAGAGAAAGAGAGGGAGAAGTCTCCAAAGTTAGTGCAATTTAAAGCTTTAAAATTGCACTCAGACTCTCGAGGGCCCCCTAAGTTATGTTAGCAGTCTATGGTAGAGAATTGCTATATTTGGCTCCAGTACAGCTTGGATTGAGTAACACTGCACTATAACAGTCTGTTGGCATGTTTATAATATGATTAGTCCTCAGTTGTTCCATATCTAATGGAGACACTCTTGGCATAGAAAATTTAAAGCTATAAGTGATTCCAAAAATCTCATTAATTTCAAAAGAGTGAACTAACTGTCTCACTTCTTAACTCATCTCTCTACTTGTGTCCTCTCCTGCTACCCTCCTTTGATGGAAAGAAAGAAACTTCTTATTAAATACACCTACTATGTGCCAGACACTGTGCTAAGTGCTCTACAATATTATCTCATTTGATCTGTGCAACAACCCTGTGAGGTAGACGCCATTATCCCTATTTTAAAGTAGAGGAAATGGAAGCAGATGGAGGTTTAATGACTTACTCAAGGTCACACAGCTTTAACCATCTGAGGCTAGATCTGAATTCAGGTCTTTCTTGATCCAGGCTCAGAATTCTATCCACTGATTACCTAGCTGCCTCTAGGTAAATAGAGGTTCTAACAAACAGTGGAATGATCAAAAATTGAACTTAGAGGAATTGAGGCATTGAGGGAGAAGAGAAAGAGATAAGGGACCCTTGGAAAATCCATAAACAAGATAAGTGGCTGCTCAGAAATAGATCTCCATCTATACTGCAAGTTCCTTTATTTCTTAAAGCAACTGTCAGCTCTGCATGTGAGTAGCTAACATGTTTTTTTCCTTGGTGTCCTGAATGGATAAATGACCACCCTCAGAACGCCACCCTAATACAAATTTCTCCACACACCCCACCAATCACAAGTTTGTTTTCTTAAATAACACAAGCTCATTTGATTTCACTGCACTCTCAAAATTATTGATCTCATTTATCACAGAGCTCCCACCCAATGTCATTTGCCAAAACTAACATGCTGGAAAACCATGTTAATGGCTGTGAACTATGTTTTTTAATGTGTCCTTTATATAATCAAAGAACTAAACAAACAAATAGTGCCTGAAAGGTGATCATTCTATTAGTAAGAACATCCTGCTGCCATAAGACATATTTCAAAAAAGAACAGCGGCCAAAGAGCAAACCACCAACGAAGCCTTTAGAACAGAGAAGCTTGTGGAAAGAATAAAAAAGACCTGTAAAGCTGGTGAACTTACCCAACCTGCCACCATTTTGTACTTCAAGTTTCCATTGACCTGAATGGCAGTTTCAGAGAGGGAGACTAGAAAGTTATTTGGCAAGAAATTCTTAACACCGATGCCAGCAGAAGGAAAAAAAAATAATAACCTCCAGTCTACAAAGCATCCTACTGAAAGGCATCCTGTGCTTTAGGAAATAAACAAATGTACAGGCTGGGATGTCACTTGGATTCTGCTGTTCTTGGATCCATGCTACAGGATGGTGATATAGAAGAGGGTAAGCTTCCAGTGTAAGCTTCGTCGTACCCTTGGACAGGGTCCACAGTGCAACTGTGTTGTAGTAAATTCTGCAGGTCGTTTTAGAGTAAGAAAGGCTCTAGTTATTTGGTAAAGAACAGGAAGTGGTTTTCATCCATTTGGAAATATCTTTGATGCTTTCACTGTGAATATTTATATAGACATACTGACCGAGATTCTTGTCTGTTTCAAGAGGTTTCTGATGGGAATGGGAGAAAAATTCTCATCAGTAATATCCAAAGGCTAGATAATGAAAAATACCAAATTGTAAATAGTGTTGATTTGCTGGTTTTCTTGGTCTTAACAAGTAACACATATCAACTGGGCAGCTCCAAAGACTGATTTTCTAGGTAGGCAAAGCACTGAAATTGGAGTCACAAAGGTCCAGTTTCAAAATCTTTCTCAGATCCTGATGGGCTGTGTGACCCAGAGAAAATCCCTCCCTGGACCTCAGTTTCCTCATCTGTAAAATGAAAAGGGTTTGCCTCCTTTATTCCTCTCCAGGCTCCCAACTCTCCAGATTTCTCCATCATAACACAGTAATCTTTTCATCTTGAAAGTTCATTTAGCCCCTGTGGTTCCTTCTTCTGACTAGTCAGTTCCTTCCAGAATCTCTGTTTTAGGCCAATGACCAGATCAGCTATGTTGACACCTTCGTTCTTCTTCAAGACCTTGCTCCTGAATTTTTTTCCATCTTACCCCTTCTTGTGGGGATTTCTATCCATTTATCCCTAGCTCCTCAGACTCCTTTTGCCCATTGTCTGTCTCCATTAGAATGTAAGCTCCCTGAGGACAAGGAATATCTTTCTGTTTTTATTTTTATTTCCATCTCTTAACATGGGCCCTGGCACATAGTTAAGTGCTTTTTATTTTTAACCCTTCCTTCTGTCCTAGCATCAGTTCTAAGACAGGAAAATGGCAAGGACTAGGCAATGGGGGTTAAGTGACCTTCCCAGTGTCATGCAGCTAGGAAGTGTCTGAGACTGGATTTGAACACAGGTCCTCCCAACACCAGCCCTGGTGGTCTCTATACTGTCCTGCCTTGCTGCCCCTGTTAAGTGCTTCCTTAGTCATTGCTTATTGACTTCATGGACCCAAAGATTTCTTCTAGCTCTACATCTATGATCCTATGACTATATGGTGTTTAATATGACCATAAAATATCATTCACTTCTGTATTTCTAGGATCTAGAAAGGCTTTTCTCTGCCTCACAAAATGCCTCTCTTCAGTGGATGACTCATTCTTAAGATTCTAGAATTACATTCCATACTTTTGACCTAAGATAAATGGGACCTTTGTCTCCCATTGACTGATCTCTGAGAGGTATACCTAGTCATTTATACCTCAGTGTGTATGAATTGGTCAGATCCTTTCCCTATAAGCAGATTTTGAAAGTGTCAAGAATGAAGAAAGCCCAATGATAAGAGGTTTGCCTTTGAAAAGTGCGTTGTATATACGCTCAACAATTCAATGATCCAAGACAGTTCCAAAGGACTTATTATGAAAAATGCTATTCACCTCTAGAGAGAGAACTGACGGCGTGTGAATGCAAGTCAAAGCTTACTTTTTTTAACATTCTTTGGGGGGGGGGAGTGGGGTTGGTCTGTTTTCTCTTGCCACATGGCAAATATAGAAATGTGTTTTGCATGGCTTGCATGTATCATCTATATCAAAATGCTCCCCTTCCTGAGGAGGGGAGAGAGGAGCCAGACAAGGATGTTAAAAATTGTTTTTACATGCGGATTAGAAAAATAAAATATAAACATTCTTACTTGCAAATGAGAAAACTAAAATAAAAGCATCCTTTATAACAAGGAAAGAGGAGTTATCACTTTCAGAGCCAAACTTCATGCACCCTTAAGGTCGGAACTGTCTCATATCTCATTGATCCTCAAATCTCACCAAGCACCTAGCCCTGTGATGGCAAACCTTTTAGAGACAGAGTGCTGCCCCCACCCCACCCCCCAGACTGAGTGCCATGCCCACCTCCTAGATGCCATGCCCCTCTCCCCTATAGAGTGCTGGATGCACCCGGCCCCCCTTTACCCCATACAGGGGAGGGAGGAAGTGCTCCCATTGGGCTGCTGAGTAGAGAGGTGGGGGAAGTAAGGAATGTCCTCAGCAGGTGTAGAAAGGGAGGAGTGGCACAAGCACTCCATTCCCCTTCAGCTCTTCTGTCTGTGAGTCACCCACCTTACCCCCTGTCCACTCCCACTGAGCGACTGGGCAGCTGAGCAGAGGGGTGGATGATGTCAAAAAATGTCATCAGGCTCAGTGGAGATGGGGAGGGGACAAGCTCCCCCTGAGTCCCTCTGCCTTTCTAGAAACAAACTGGGGGGGTTGCGGGGAGAGGGAGGGTGGATAGGGGGACCCACTCATGCCATAGGTTTGCCATCACTGACCTAACCTATCCACAATGTGGAAACACTGTTGAATGTTTCCATTTTGCCTAGAACTGACTCCTGAAGATAGTATTAAGTCAAGAAGTTGTCACTCTCTTCTCTGCTCCTTTCTCTCTTGCTTCTATCCTTTGCTGTTCTTTCTCCTTTTCCCTCCCTCTTTCTCACAATCCCCTTTGAACTCTTTTCCCTTCTCCTTATACCTCATTTGAATCCCTTCTTCCCCCTTTTCTCTCTTCTTCCTTTTTCCTTCCTCCCTTCCTTCTCTTCCTCCTCTTCTACTCCATCCTCATTCTCAACTCCCCCATACTCATACACTTTGACACTGTGATGGGGGCCAGTACCAACTGTGAAGGCTGCTCTATCCATGTTCCAATCGATGTCTATGAGGAAATATATCCTGGTAGCCTGAGAAATAAGGGGCGGAGAGGAGGATCTCAATGGACCCTAAAACAACAAGACGAAATTTAACAAAGATGAACAGAAAATGTTGCATGTGGTTGCAAAAACTCAATTGATTACATGAGTGCAGTATAGGAAAGTCCTGGCTTAACAGCAGTTCTTTAGAAAGATTGTTTCTTCCACAAATTTTTCCTAATGTAAGCAATATGTGTCTTGTTTCACGATACGACAAATAGAGAAATATGTATTATATGACAATGCATGTATAACTGATATCATATTAGCTGCCTTCTTGGGAAGGGGGCAATGGGAGGGAAGGAGAGAACATGGATTAAAAAAAGCCAGAAAATGAATTTTAAAAATTGTACCAACATGCAATCTGGGAAATGTGAAAATTTTTAAAAAGAGAGAAAGAGTCTGGGGTTTTGCATTGGCCATCAACTCATTATGAGCCAACACTGTGATGTGGCTGCCAAAAACTGAATATAATATTTAATAAAGGCAGAGGGTCCAGAACATGGGAGTGAGAGTGAGGCTGTACTCCCAATCCAACACTGGTTGTATGGCATCCAGTCCTTTGTGTCACACTTCAAATTGGATGTTGACACTCAGAAATATGTCCAGAGAAGATGAGGAATCCTATCAGGAACGCCTAAGGAGCTAAGTATATTTCATTTGGACAAGAGAAGAAGATAAGGAGAATATCGGCTTCTACTTTTGAATGGTCATCCTGTGGAAGAGGGATTACATTAATTTTCTAGCGCGGCAGGAGAGCAGAACTGGTATGAATGACTGGAACATAATAGGAAGACAAATTTCTTCTTAATGTGAAGAAAAGATCTCTAAGCAGTAGGGCCATTAAACAATAGAATGGAACACTTTTCCAACATTGTTGAATGTGACAGAAGGGATTATTGCATAAAGTAGGAAGTGGGACTGGGTGTCTTCTAAAGTCTCTTCTGATTCCTAGATTCTAGGATTTTATAAGCTATAACATCTGCCCAACCCAAGTGGAAAAGTAAAACAATTATCCAGCTAATTCATACCCAAAGCAGGCTTTTGTCTTTATGCATGGAAAAGAATGAAATTCAGTTGAGTTGCTGACTTATCCAGTGCTTAGCACAGTGGCTGGCATGCCCAAGTTTTTAAGAAATGCCTGATAACTGAGCAATTGATGAAAGTTATCCACTTGGATTCTTCAGTTCCCTCTCCTTGGGTAAATGGTTGTTTTTTTTTAATACTCCCAAGCATATGAATAGGTGCTTTAATTAGCCTTTCAGAAGGCTGAGCTCTCTTCAGCCTTTCCTTTCTCACCTTTTCAAGGAAGTAGATTCTCCCTTATGAGCCCCTAAGTAGATTTGGTCACAGAAGGCTGAGGAGGTAAGCATGAGGTGTTAATGAAGTGTTAAGCTGACTTTAGAGTTGCCATGCCCCAATCCCTTTATGAGGTATGAAAATCTTGGAGTAGAGAAGGGAAGAATGCTATTGGCTGAACAGGCAAAATAGGCACGCTTCTGAGTGCCTTAAATACCTAAGCCATGGATGGATTTTGGAGTTGGAGACATTGTGAGAAATTGCCAGGAGATTCGACCTCTAAAGGGAGGGAGGAGCATATTTCTTTCTATTGGCTGGTTCCCCAACCCCTCCAATATAGGCCAAGTAGCTTTGAAAGGAATCTTACTAGAGGAATAGGGAAAACTGCATTTACCAAGGAGCAGAGATACATACTCCAGGAAGACACAGAGAAAGTCATAAAAAGCCTTTCTGAAGATTCATCTGAAGACACAGTTTCAAGGATCATGATGTCTAGCATAAAGAAAAGAGCTGGATTATGGAAAAGATCAGTCTCTACAAGTCCCTATGAGCAGCCCTCTCTCAGAAGAGACTGTTGTAGCCAAGGGGAACTGCATGAGGATGGTATGAAGAAAGGATTTGTAGGACATAAAGTACCATCCTGCAAATGAGCTTCACTGACACTGCCCTCTAAACTTGAGCCTACTCTTCCCTTAGAGTCTATTTGTGGAAGAATGTGCTCCATGTGTATAGGGGGATTGTTCTGTAGCTGCTATTTTTGTTCTACCATCTTAGTAAATGCCTTTGCTAAGAACTAATTGTGTCTACTGTCTGATTGTTAATGGAAAACAAACTGGTTGGGGCTTAGGAACTATATTTTTTGAAAGGGGTACTATGGTACATACTCTTGAACCTGTAGAGTATTAGTTACCCTCTGAGGTCCCATCCCATAAATGAAAAGTGAAGGTTGGGAAAATAGTACAAAGAGAATGCTACACTTTCCTTAATGACTTCAACATATGGCCCACAGGCTTCCTCTCCACCAAATGCCCTCTTTGATCATCCGCACTGACTTGTATATTCACATCAATGACCCATGCAACACTCTGGCCCTTCAATTTCCTCAATCCCAGTGACCTCAACAAGATCTCAACCATTCACCAATACAGCCTGAACTCCACCTTCACTCGAAATGTCTCTACCTCCAAGATCTTAAATTTTGATATTTCTATCTCTGATTGCAAACTTTATCCTTTCATTTCTACTCTCTCATTTCTACTTTGCATGTTATTCTCCTTCACTTTAGTTTCCAAACCCTGGACTCTCCATATTCTCTCAGGCTATCATCCCTCTTCCAATTTTTCTTGATTTCCTACACACCCTAAATCCCCATTTCAAGGAAACACTTACTAGGACCTTAGAATCCTTTTGATTATTGACTTTCCACCATCTTGCTAATCCTATAATGGGTAACATCATACACTTGAATCAGCCACAAGTTCATGCTATTTAGCCTTCAGACCTATAATGATGGTGTTTCATATCTACTTACTATCTCATTCCCCAACAAATGTTTTCCAATCTCCTAAAGTCTTTAAGCCCACTTCAGTCTCAGATTATACACACACACACACACACACATATATACATATATGTATGTATGTATATATATCCCCATGCCAATGAGAAAGTTCAATTCTAATTCTAACCTTATGAGAAGTTAAAATCACCTAATAGGAGCATCCTCAGATCCATTTGTCTATATCTCAAAACTCCTTCCTTCTTTTCTGTTCCAAAGAATTCTCCTTCTTCCTCATCAAGATGAATTCTTCTATAGTATGCGAGAATAGATTTTCAATTCATATCCTGGAGGAAAGGAGAGCTCAAGGAAGGGCACTGGTACCTTAGCAACAATCATTTCTAGTAGTACAAGGAAATGCTACAGATCTTTAATATGGAGTGATCTTGTGTTCTTCAAATTAAAAAAAAAGTCCAAACCACTTAGGATGCATAGAATTTGTCACTGGCAATAGGATTATATGATCAAAACCTTTTTTAAATTTATCAAGACTGTATTTGAGTATAATATTTATGAAAGTAGTTGGCAAACTACATCTTTCTCAATTTAGATTATAATCACCCCTTTTAGACTGTGGTAATGTTTCATAGGATAGGCAATATATCTTATTTATCTTGAATCTTCTTCACTTTTTATCATAGCATCTTGAACATAATAAGCACTACATAAGTAATTATTGGATGAATCAATGAATTACTTAATTATATTTCATTTAATTCAGTGTTTTCATTGAGAAATGAATATGTTCCCAGTCAATCTCTCCAATATATATGTATATTATACGTAACAGTAATTACATATATAAGTACTATTTATATAGCATTTATATTTATAAACACTGTTTATACATATTATTTATAAATATATAAATATACTATACTAGATATATTAAAACCTACTGTAATATGTAATACTGTAAATATGTAATATTTATGTGTATTGAATATATATATATATCACAAATAGGTAGATAAATAGAGAGATGAAATAGATAGATAGATAGATAGATAGATAGATAGATAGATAGATAGATAGATAGATGAATGTAAGTATATTGGTTCTTTTGAGACATAGTATATGAGGAGCATAATGGCATTATTTGAGCCTATTGATTGTGTCAAATCATGATGGGAGAAATCTGGAAGGAAGGAAACAGGCATTTATAAAGGATTTACTATGTGCCTGGCCCTGTGCTAATCATTTTTGCAAATATAGCCTCAACTGATTATCAAAACAAACCTAGGAAGGAGATGGTATTATTATCTGTATTTTATAGCTGAAGAAACTGAGACAGAGGATTTATCCAAGGTTACTCAGCAAGTATCTGATGTCAGATTTGAACTCAGGTTTTCCTAATTCCCCTTGCCCCACCCTACCTCCCATACTCTGTGTCACATTTATGTGAAGTAATTTGATAAAGGATAATTGGCCTGGGTCTACTTACTTTCTATTGGCAGTGGGCATATACAGAAGACCACCAGAGGGGTGGAAGATGAACTCTGGGAGCTCTCTCTCTCTGACTCTGGATGTACGGAGCAATGCTGGGGTACAGATGTAAAATGGCCAACTTCTGTCATTGTTCTTCATCTCTGGGAAAGGGTGGGGCAAAGGGCCAGGTAGGATTCTGGGGAGTGGGACAGCTGTTCATCCGGGGTGGTCTGGTGCTCTCTCATGTTTCCATCTGTGTTTGTTCCATGTGGTCCTGGCTACCAATACTGGGGGTGGTGATGAATAGTGTGGGTGGTGTGTCTACTCCCTGTGCATACAGGCCATGTGTAGGGGGGTGGGAGGGGGTATTTTATTCTCCTCTGGAACCCAGACATAGAATATATGCCAAAAGAAATCTGAGTGATAATGATGTGTCACAGCTTCAGCCTGGGGCTGCCTCTCTGATTCTCAGCCACTGAGCTCAATTCTCCATTGCTGGAGAAGAGGTACTTAGCAGCAGGCACCAGGATATGGTACTCGGCATGCAATTTCATCTAAGTGGAGGAAGCCTAGAACCTTCAGGAACAGATTCGTGTGCATTGTGGAGAGATGCCCAATACAAGGCCATTGCTCTGTGAAAATGAGTATCAGGAAGATAAAATAGATGATGGAGAAGAACTTCCCCTTTTTAACACTGTGGTCTTAGCTGCTCTTTTCTTTCTTTCATACTTTTGCTTTGTTTCCAACTCTAGATACTCTGGCTCTTTCTTTAAGGTGTTGTTCATTTTGTTATTCTAACCATGGCTTCTCCTCTGTCTCTGTCTCTGTCTCTCTACCCTATCTTCCATCCCCCTTTTCCTTTTTCTCTCTCTCACTCTTTCCCTCCCTCCCTCTTTTCCTCTCTCTTCTTCCCTCCCTCCTTCCTCCATTTCTCTCTTCTCTCCCTGTCTGTCTCTGTCTCTCTCTCCTTCTGTACATCTCTCTGTCTCTGTTTATGTCTTTATATCTGTCTCCCTTATCCTCTCTCTGTCTGTTTCTTCATCCCTGCCCCTCCTTTCCTTTCCCTCCCATCTTGTACAAATCTGTTCATCCCATTTGGCTGTACTATTTTATCTTATAAAAGGACGCATGCAAATAGAGATTGTGTTCTGTATAATGCACACCCAAGGCAAATGTGGAGCCAGATATGTCAAATAAGCTGCCCAGAGGACATCAGGTTTATTATTGAGGAGTTAGTCACAAAGTTCAGTAAGCTACAGGCCTGTCCCTCAGGGGCAGATGAGAGAGTCACCAAAAGCTAGTGGTCTATCTCAAGGAGAACCAGGAAGCTTGGGAAACTCACAAAAGTGAATAGAAGGTCTATATCTGTCTCTAAGTGACCTTAAAAAGGCTATAAAGGCTGTCCAGATGACCAAGAGTCCTACAAGAAGTGTTTACTGACCATATATTTAAAGCTGTATGCATATATCCATAATGAATGCTACTTCATTTCCTTGGTCTTTGAGAGGGTTCAGTAGATGGCCTCTAAGATCACTTCTACCTATGATTGTAGGTATATGGAAACATACACCTTACTTATCATGCAACCCTAGTCATTGGATCTCAGTCTGGGACTTTAGAGACTGTTTGTTCTTTCTGTTATTCATTTGTTTCCATCTGACTCTCCCTGTCCTCCTTTGGGGTTTTCTTGGTACTATAGTGGTTTGCCATTTTCTTCTCCCATTCATTTTACAGGTGAAGAAACTGAGGCAACAGAGTTAAGTGACTTGTAGAGCAGATAGATAGTAAGTGTTGTGAATCTTAAAACTACTCAGACTGTACTTTAGAATATTTGATTTAGATATTTCCTTATTGTAACAATGGAGATACTTGGTCTAACAAGAATCAGGAATGCATTGGGAACTTTTAAAATTACTCCCCCCATACTCAGACAGTGCCTTAGGGGAAGATAAAGTTGTAAACTCCTCATTGAACAATGAAAGTCCCCAACTCATACCTTATAGCAAAGCTAGAACCTAAAGCTAGGTCTATTTTTAGATCTAATACAAAAAGGTGTTAAGTACCTGTAAAGGTTAAATTAGTACCTAAAAAGGTCAAGTAACTGACAAAAGGCAAGCTTAACAAAGAGTTGTGAAGTACTCAGAAGATTTAATCTAACCAGAGAAGGTGAAAACTAAGAATGGGCAGTCCTGAAAAAAGCATCTACTGTGATTGATAGATGTGAAAATTTAGGGGAGGTGACATAAGAGAAAAATCTCTTTAAAAGGAGGCTAAGGAATAGTTCAAGGACAATTGAATTCAGTTTGGAGAGTAATTTCAGTTCGGAGTGGAAGAATCCAGCTTGGAGATGGCCTTGTGGTGAGTGATAAAGATTGACTCGCTAGCTCTCCCTTAGGCTCAGGCCTGGGGCATTTTGGCCTAGGCCTTTTTCTACTGCTTGGCTCAGCCTGAGCCAGAGCAGTTTAAATTAATTCTCTCTCTCTTCCTCTCTCTCTCTCTCCTTCCCTTAATTCCTTCTTTCTTTATTAATTAAAATCTCCATAAATCCCTGCTGACTTGAGTATTTTCATATTTGGGAATTTCCCATGGTGACCACTTATTTTAGATTTTAAGTCAAAACACTAAAATTATCCTTTATAGTTTTGGCGTTTACAGTGTCTGAGTTGGATACGAACTCAGGAAAATTAGGCTTCCTGTTTCTAAGCCCAATGCTCTATGTACTACATCACCTATTTGCACAAAACATATACATAACAAGGTTCAATTTAGTCTAGGATATTATTATTGCACTCATGATTATCAGGGACACAAGATATAGACATGAGAAACAATCAAACATTTTATTAAATGTGTACCATATGTCAGGCACCATGCTAAGCCCTGGGGATACAAATAAATTTTAAAAAGTAATCTCTGATCTCGAGAATTTCAAAATCTAATGGAGAGGACAATAGTTAAACAACTACTTAAAAACAAATTCTATACAAGATCGCTTGGAGATAATACACACAGAAAGATATCAATATTATGTAGGAATGGAAAAAGCTTCTTGTAAAAGCTAGGCTTGAAGGAAGATGAGGAGGGAGAGTAGTCCATGAGGGACAATTAGAAAACAAGAAAAAACAACAGAACCAAATGCCAAAAGTATGTGTGCCACACACATGTAAGTGGGACTACAAATTAAGAAGGAGCAAGACTAAAATTGGGGAAGATCTTGTAAAAAGTGGAGCTGAAATAGACCCTGAAGGATGGATAGTGATTTAGACCAACAGAAAGGAATGGATAGCACATTCTAGGTGGTAGAAGGAAGAATACAAGATGGGAATGAATATTACATATTCCTTAGAACAGTGAAGAACATAGAAGTTTCCAAAGAGTTACCAAAAATGAGAACTAGATAAGGACCTTAGAAATGGGATAGTCTTGTCTGATCATCCAAAAAATGGCAATGACACGGGAAGCCAGGAGGCACAGTAGATAGAGAGTCAGACCTGGAATAGAGAGTACCTGGTTTCAAATCTGGACTTAGATACTTCCTAAATGTGTGACCCTAAGTAAGTTACCTAATCCCATTGTCTAGCCCTTACAACTCCTTCTGCCTTAGAACCAATGCATACTATTTATTCATTCTAAGATGGAAGGTAAAGGTTTAAAAAAGAGAAAGATGACAATAGTACCAACCTCCCAAATATTGATAAATGAGAGTAAAAAGTCTTTTGCAAATCTTAGAGCTTCATCTATGACAGCTATTATTCATTATTATTACTGAACACATCTCTCATCAGAGTCTCAGATTATGTATGCCTAAAATCAAGCATGTTTTATGTATTTCTAAAATTTCTCCTTTTTATAACTTTACTATTTTCATTCATCAACCATCAGTTCCCCAAATTTTATTAAGTGCCTATTATTTACCAGCCACCTTACTAAGTACTGAGAATATAAATAAATGTAGATAGTCCCTGCCTTACATTCTAATTGGGAAGATACCACATATAAGGAAACTAAAAGGAGGCATCAGGAGAAAGAGAAACTCATCCTGAGGGCATGGTGGAGTTCAGTCTCAAATACAGCCTGGAGAGGAATGTTACATAGCTAGCCTGAGCACTCTTCTTAAATGGAGGTCAGTCATCCAACCAGTTCCTTGTGTTTAAAAGCTTGAGGTTGCCCTCCCTTTCCTCTCCTCTTCCCTTTCCCCATTCTCCACTTACAATTAGTTACCAGGTCCTGCTAGTCCCATGCCTCCATCTTTCTCATGCAGTCCTAATTCATCTCCTCATGAAAATACATGGCTACCACATTTGTACACCACTCTTTATCAGAACTACCATCACCACTTCTGAATTACAGTAGATTCCTTACAAGCTCTTCTGCCTTTTCTTTTTCCCCATTGCATTTCAGCCTTTGTACTCTTGCCAAACCAACCTTCCTTATATAGAGATTTGGCCATACATTTCCCTGCAAAAATGTTCAGTCACTCTCTATTGCTTCCCTATTAAAGTTCAAACTCCTTTGGTAGGCATTCAAGGCTCCCCACAAGCTGCCGTCACCCTACCTTTCCAATCTAATTTCACATTATTACCCTTTATAGACTATACACCAAACTAGAATACCTATTGTTTCTGAACAAACTCTGTGATCTTTAATGTTATTCCCTAGTTTTAGAACATTCTCCCTTTCCCTGTTTGTTGTTGATATGCCAATCATACAGTTTCCTCACCTGGTTTTCCAAATTCCAAAGAAATCTCAGGAATAGTCCCAATGACCTACATTTGTGTCTCACTCCCTTAGAAGACTGTGTCTTATCTGCCAATTCTAGAGCCAAAATCTAGAGAAGCAGTTCTCAAGGTATGGTCCAGGGTCTCTAGTCTAGGGCCACAGAGCTAAGAAGCATCTGAGACCACATTCAAATCCAGGACCTACTGTCTGTAGGCCTGACTCTCAATCTACTGAGGCACCTAGCCTGCCTTTCCCAATTTAATTTTAAAGCATAAAAGGGGTCTTAAGATAAAAAAAAACTTTGAAAACTTCTAACCTAGATCAATGTCCTGCATGCAGTAGGAATTTGGTAAATATTGGATGAATAAGTGAATAAACAAAGGCTCCAGATTTACTCTGAAGAGAGGTCCTTCCTCCATATGGGCTAGCCATCCCTTTCTCATATTTACATAATATAGACCAGACTAGAAGAAAAGTTAGAGAAGCCATGTTGGAAAACAGATAGAATGACCAAATGTTACCCAAGGAAAAAAAATAATAAGGTTAGAGAGTCTTTTGTGAATATTGGAGGCAGAGAAACATAACTGAATAAATACCTTTCTCAATCTCTATCCCTTCTAGAGATAAATCTCCATGAGCCTGTGCTTCTTCACATTCCAAAGCTCTTGCACGCTAAAATTCCATAGCATTTCAAAGAGTTTGGGGCTCATCCTCCTCTAACATCTTTTGGATGGAGGTTACTATCATACACTTAAAAGAATGATTATCCTGCCAAAAGGGGGGGGGGGAAGGAAGACCACAATACCACTAGTCATTGGGAAGAAATAAAAATAAGTTCACCCATCAATTATTACCCAAAGCATCCCAAGGACCTTTGTATCCACGACAATAGAGAAATAGCTTGGAGGAGGAAGAGTTTGATGGGTTTTGTTGTTGAATCACTTGCTCAAGGTCCTCATCCTCCCTCTTCTTCCTCCTCTTGTGACCACAGGTGCTTTCAGCTAGTCTGTTTAAAGGAAATGACTCCTCTTAGACTGAACAAGGAAAGGAAATGTGGAATCATTCTACATACACCCACACTGGCAAAGCAGCATATAGCTTTGGGGGAATTTGGCAAGGTGTTTTTATCATCCCAATCCCTGTCGAAGTCTTTTTTGCCCCAACTCAAGTGCCCTTCACATGGAATGAAAAACAAAGCCCTGCTTTATCTGGATTCTATAGCAAGTCCTCTTTGAAATGGGCTGTATGGAACTTGGAGAGGCTCCAGAGGACAAGCAGAGTGATTGAAGCTTTGAGGACTAGGCCTCCTGTGAAGAAAGCCCAAAGGAAACTGGGTCTGCTAAGCCTTTAGGTGAATAGGTTGAGAGATATAGATAATGTATTCATACTTTGGGATGATTGGAGGGGATTTTCTGTGAATGCCCATAGGCAGATGTTCTCTGTATCATCTGAAGATGAGTAGCTTATATTACACTGGAAGGAATTTAGGTTAGATGTCAGAAGAAACATACAACCACACAGGAGTGGCTGGAAGAGGTGTGTGTGAAGCTCTCTTGTCCAAACTCCTCATTTTCCAGTGGCTACCTAATCTCACCCATAAACAAAAGGGATCTCCATCTGAGGAGATAATTATGATATACATTATTACATGAATAGAAGTATAAATGTGTTCAAGATAGTACTTCGCTGTATACCTGTTGTTTCCTCCCTGAAAGACTGTAAGTTCGCAGAGGGCAAAAGCTTTGATTTTTGTCTCTGTATCCTTAGTGACTAGCACTGTGGCTGGAACATAGTAGGTGCTTCAAAGATTATTTTTTCTGGAGTGCTATAACTGCAGCTCTTGCCAGAGGCTACACTCTCCATGAAACGATGTTCAGATTTTTCGGACCACAACACATCAGTGGTAGCTCCCAGTAAAGGAATTGTTCCAAAGTGCAACTCAGAGACTGAAAACCTCTTTCAAGGTCAACCTTGTTTCACTTGTACACATATGGCCAACAGAACCTCTCCATTCACTGACCAGGGAACATGTGTGATGGCGTCTCTCCATGGAAGAAGAAAAAGTATCTCTGAATCCAAACCCCACAAAGGCTGTGAGCAGCTGTGTTTGTGCCTTCCGCCATCCATGTCAGTCAATAAAATTAGATCCTTACATCTCCCCTTCCTTGAAGGCATTTAATGAACTCCATATCCATTGTTTTAAGGACCAGAGCATAAGGACCAATACCGCCAGAAGGCAGTAGAAGCAGCAAGCCTCAGATACTTCTGGCTATGTGACCCTGGACGAGTCATTTAAACACCATTGCCCAAGTCCTTACTGATCTTCTACCTTGGAATGAATGCCTATTATGGATTGTAAGGCAGAAGGTAAGGGTTTGAAATAAAAAAAGAAAGAAATCCTCTCAAACAAGAGGGGATCTGTGTATAAAAAGACTGGGATCACACATCTATGGGATTTGAATGTGAAACCGTGTGGGCCAACATGTTTAAGTATTACCGTGTAATGCATACAAGTTCTTATTAGATCTAGAATAACTTTTAGATGCTGTTGAGTCCAGAATCTTCATTTAAACAGATGAGGAGGGCAGCCTGCCTTGAACTCTAAGCAATCAACCAACAAGCATTTATTAAACTCAAACTGTGTGCCAGGCACTGAGGATTCAAGTACAAAAAATTGAGCCATACCTATTCATGACACACCCATGTTCTAATAAGAGAAACAAGAAGTATGTTTTAAAATATTTACAGCATGACAATAAAGGAAATAAATGCAAGTATATGCAAAATAGTTCAATACAAAGTAAATTCAGAGGGAAGGCACTAGCAATTGGGGGGAATCAGGAAAGACTTCATGCAGAAGATTATTAGAACCTGAGCTGAATCTTAAAAGAAGAGAAAGGCAGAGGTTCAGAAGGATTGCATTCCAGGGAAGGCATATGACCAGTGCAAGTGAACTGGGACAGAAGATAGTATGTCATGTATGGGAAATAGAGAGAAGGCCAATTTTGCTAAGTTGCAAAGTATAAGAAGGAGAATTTTGCCCACTGAGATTAGAAAAGTAGGTGGGAGATCCATTGTCAATGGCTTTTAAAGCTAAAGGAAGCTAATAGAGTAGGTTGGGTAGGGGAGTCAGATGGTCAGATGAGTGATTAAGGAATGAGAAGTGTATAATAAATACTTCTTCCCATTTCCCATTGAATCAAATTGGATTAAACTGAATTGAATTGGAGAAACAGGCCAGTTGGTTAAATAACTTAGTTAAGTCCACACAGGTAGAACAAGCAACTATTGTGTCCAGGCTCTTTATCTGTGAATTTAATATTTAATATATTTTATTATTATTATATTAACATATTAAATTTAATATATTTGCCCCACTACACATCAGGAACTTTTGAGTTGGAATGTCTAAGTCCATATAGGAGAAACCATAGCAGTGGGGGCTTTGAAATAGAAAATGTAAACTGAAGAAACTGTTTCTGGTTGAACTAACTGGATGTACTCTGGCTGGCTTGTGACTAGGTAGAGCTGCTAAGGGAACCTGAAATTGCTTGGTTGTGATGGAGATAGGAATGAGAAATGCTGAGGGATGCTAGTACAGGGATGCTGCCACACAGGGGAACTGCTCTGGGGGATGCTCTGGGGTTTACCTATTGATCCTTACTGATGGCTGATGGATCAATGTATCTTTCTAACCTCCTCCTCCCTTTCACTCCCTCCCTTTTTCAACCCTCTCCTTGCCTCCCTCACCTTCCAGTTCTTCTTGAAGCCTTTGGCTTCTTCTCTCCCCCCTTGACTAAACTATAAAGATACTCTTTTCTTTTCCTTTTTCAAGTCAAGGGATTTATTGGGATATCAGGATAGGAAACTGAGGTAAGAGGGATGAGGAATTCCCTAATCTATAATGAGGGAGAATTTGTGGGTTTGAGAAAGTAGTCCAGTCACAAACTGTGATTCTAAGACAGTTAGAGAGATGGAAAGTTAGAAAGATGGAGGACAACAGCTGTTCAAAATCTTCTTTCTTCTTCTTCACAAAGTCAGCAAGGTCCCTCAGCTTAACCCCAGAAAGAAAACAAAGTCCAAAGTCTCTCAGTTTCTCCTGGCCAGCTCAACTCTCAAATAGACAACCAACTCCAAAAGCCAAGTTTCTCCTTCTTCTCCTCTCTGTGGCCAGAAACTCCCAACTGCCACTCCTGGGAACATTCCGTTTGGAACCTTCCTCTTGATTGACAGGCAGGTTAGATCACCAGCTTGTTTCTTGCATCTTGGCTTACAAGTCCTCTCTCTCTCCATGCCTTTAAGGTTCATAAATTCCTTTATGGACATTATTTCACTAGATTTCACAATGTCTCTATGAGATTAGTATCTCCACTTGACAGATAAAGAAATTGAGGCTCAGAGAGATCAAGGGATTTGCTTAGGGACTCAATATTATATTCCATGCTGCTTTATAATATCATGAAGTCTCATAATTATAAAAGGAATTTCCCACTGTCTGTCAGTTAGCAAATTTAGTTTCTAGTTATTTGATCATAAAGAAAGAGAGAGAGAAAGAAAAGGAGAAAAGAAGGAAGGAAGGAAGGAAGGAAGGAAGGAAGGAAGGAAGGAAGGAAGGAAGGAAGGAAGGAAGGAAGGAAGGAAGGAAGGAAGGAAGGAAGGAAGGAAGGAAGGAAAAAAAAGAAAGAAAGAAAGAAAGAAAGAAAGAAAGAAAGAAAGAAAGAAAGAAAGAAAGAAAGAAAGAAAGAAAGAAAGAAAGAAAGAAAGAAAGAAAGAAAGAAAGAAAGAAAGAAAGAAAGAAAGAAAGAAAGAAAGAAAGAAAGAAAGAAAGAAAGAAAGTATTTGTGGTACCTATCCATTTCTATCTTTAAAAAAATAACTCCCCTGGGGGAAAAAAGAAATGGGGAAGGCATGGATATTTAACCTGATGAAGTAAAGTAGTTGAAAAGACAAATAGCTATCTCTGAATTCTTCTAGGGTTGTTATGCGGAAAAGATTAAATTTGCTCTACTTGGTCCCTGAACAGAAATAGAAGCAATAGATCCCAGTTGCAGAAAGGTTAAATTTCTGAGAAATTTAAGAAAAAGCTTTGTAAAAATTAGAACTGTCTAACAATGAAAGATAGTGTTTTAGGAAGTAGTGACCTTCCCCTTGCTGAGGGATTCATGTGCAGGCTACACAACCACTGATCAAGAATGTCATTCATAGGAGGCAATTTGGAACTATGCCCAAAGGGGGCTAAAAGACTGCCTGCCCTTTGATCCAGCCATAGCACTGCTGGGTTTATACCCCAAAGAGATCATAAGGAAAAAGACTTGCACAAAAATATTTATAGCCACCCTTTTTGTGGTGGTAAAAACATTGGAAAATGAGGGGATCCCCTTCCAATTGGGGAATGGCTGAATAGATTGTGGTATCTGGTGGTGATGGAATCCTATTGTACTGAAAGGAATAATGAACTGGAGGAATTCCATGTGAACTAGAACAACCTCCAGGAATTGATACAGAGTGAAAGAAGAACCAGGAGAACATTGTACACAGAGATGGATATACTGTGGTACAATCGAATGTAATGGACTTCTCTACTAGCAGCAATGCAATGATCCAGGATAATTCTGAGGGATTTATGAGAAAGAACACTATCTACATTCCAGAGAAAGAACTGTGAGAGTAGAAACACAGAAGAAAAACAACTGCTTGATCACGTGGATTGATAGGGATATGATTGGGGATGCAGAATCTAAACAACCACCCTAGTGCAAATATCAATAATATAGAAATAGGTCTTGATCAATGACACATGTAAAACCCAGTGAATTGCATATTGGCTACAGGAAGAAGGGAGGGAAAGAACATGAATCATGTAACCATGCAAAAATATTCTAAATTAATTAATTAAATAAAATTTTCCAAATTAAAAAAAAAAAGAATGTCATCCATATAATTGCCTTTGACTCTGAAGACACTTTTGATTTGGAGGTTCTTTGATTCCAAGATCGGTGTCCAAATACACAATGGACCTAGAAAGGGGATGGGTTTGGGGAACTCTCTCTTTTCTCTATTGTGATGGAAATGTTATTACTTTCCTTCTCATACTTGATTTTCCCAAATTCTACTCAGGATTTAAAAGTTGGATGACCTATAAGCATTTTCAGTTCTTCATTAAAAAAAAAAAACTAATGGAAAAATCTCATCAACTATCTAAGTCTTAAGTCCCAAAGTCACCCCAACCATAACAAATGATGCTGCCCTCTAGTTTAGATCCCAAAAAACCACAAAAGAAAAGCTGACTTCACACAAAGTACCATGAAGTGACAAATGTACAAAACTTTGCTTTGTGACGACATCCCAGATCCTGAAGTTTGTCAACATACTAGTAGAACAGATGTTACTCAAATTATCTATTATGCCAACACAGATGGGTTGGCCATGGGACCTTCTAAAAAGAAAGAGGTTAAAGCTTTCTTGTCTCAAAGACTCAAATTCTATTGGCTGCAGACATTCTAGCAAGTCCAAAGCATGCCAGATAAAACATGTGACAAAGTTTTCCCACAATTGGCAAGTGCTGGAAGCCATGTGCCTGTGAAAACAAAGAGTAAGACACCAACTTTATTTGGGGAGAGGATTTTATAGAAGGCATCATATTTCTGTCATGCTCTATCCCAAATCCAGATGATTAGGAAATGAGAAGACCTCCCACATCCAATTGTTTGTACATAAGGTGCCGTATATTCCTCCAATCTAACCACAATTTTTATATTTTTCTTCTGTCTGTTTCTCTATGATTGTTTCTCTATAACCAAAATAATCAAGCCACCCAATGGCCAATTTAGGTGGCCACCTAGTCACTGTAATCATATATGCATGAGCCAGTCATTGATTATTATGGTTGTTGTTCATCCCTCATTTTCTAGGTCCAGTGGCAACATGGGTCATATCCTGACTTATGTGTAAATTAAATTTCAGTGAAGCAAAGTTGCACAAAGTCCTCAGCCTCACTTTCTCTTCAAGAGCCATTGAAGTTCAGTAGACAAAAGTCAAGACGGCAAGTGATAGCCTGGGATGGAGGGGATGACCTTAGCATCTTTCTATCAAGCTCTGCGCACTCCACAATGCCTGCTTCAGTCAGCTACAGTGGCCATTGGAACAAATTGTTCTCATCCATCCATTCTGCCAGGGGAAGTCTTTACATGCTGAGGAGTAGACATGCCCCCTGTTCAGCAACTGGAAATTGATACCGCCATGATAAAAACCAACAAACTATAAGCCATGAAATTGCCAATGTAGACATGGCATGACTCCTGTTCCACCACACTGGACTTTATTTCCTTAAATGAGAGGTGAAGAATCTGACTTTATTTAAATGAGCCTCAAGATGGTAGTGTCTATTTCACATTTTATTAAAATGAACCTGATGCTGACTCCCAAGTTAAACATAAGGTTACTATAATCACAAGAGAGTAACCAACCTCATCTCTAAAGAATGATTAATGCTCTGCAGCAGAGGTATGAAATTTGAAGGCTATCATGGGCCTCCAACACTCCCAAGTGGAGCCCAAACCAGACTACATTTTATTTACAAAATAAGTAATTGTTTAACAAAATAGATAAAAATATAATACAACATAAATAATGCAAATCTGTGGTCATATGAATTAATACAAACCACAGGATTCCATTTCCATTTGAGTTTGACCTGACTTTTCTATGGGATAAGGCATCAGTGGACAAATATTTATCTTAGCCTTCTCTAATTTTTCTCACCATCCTTCAAACAGGAATAACTAAAATTTTCATATTCAAAGACCCAGGGCAAGGTGGGGGAAAGTGAAGTGTGAAGTCAAAAGGAGGCGATGTCCAGATGAAAATGTAATGGGGAAATGTTTAACAAAATAAATAAAAATACAATAAAATCTAGATCGTGTTAAAGTGTGGTTTTCTAAGTCAATATGTTCCCACAGGAATTCTTATGCATGGTTAAGAGGGTTCCCTTTCTATTTGAGTTTGACACCACTAGTCTAGACACCTTGCTGAATCATCCATTGTTGTCCCATCCCCAAATAGTGATGTACTTCATGAGATCAGCAGTAATGCAGTGGATGGAATGCTGTGCCTTGAGTTAAGAAAACCTGAGTTCAAAATCCTCCCTCAGACACTATCTGTGTTACCCTCAATAAGTTACTAAACCTTTTTTGGCCTCAGTGTTTTCATCTGTAATATGGGTGTAACAGCACCTGTCTCCTAGGATTGTTTTCCAGATCAAAAGAAATATTTTCAAAGCACTTTAAAAAGCTTAAAGCATTATATAAATATTAGCTATTATTTTTGGTATTATTAACCTAACAGCTCCTTTACCTATTTATTCTATATTATTAATTTTATATATTTATTATAACTTTTATGATATAGCATTCATTTTATATATTTATTATAATTTTATTTAATTATTTACTACACATTATATTTTATTAACTTTATATAATTATGATAACTTTAATTATTAACCTAACAGCTAGCCCCAAATATATGGGGGGTTGTTTTGTTTTATTTAAACCTTTACCTTCCATCTTAGAATAAGAAATATCCCCTAATGGTACCCAATGCCACATACTCCTCTCTCTCTCTCTCTCTCTCTCTCTCTCTCTCTCTCTCTCTCTCTCTCTCTCTCTCTCTCTCTCTTTGTGTGTGTGTGTGTGTCTGTCTGTCTGTCTGTCTATCTGTCTGTTTACTTCCATCTTAGAATCAGAAATATCCTCTAATGGTACCCAATGCCACATACTCTCTCTCTTTCTCTGTGTGTGTGTGTGTGTGTCTGTCTGTCTGTCTGTCTCTTCTCTGACTGTCTTAAACCCTTACTTTCAGTCTTAGAATCAGTATTATATATTGGTTCCTGGTAAGGGCTAGGCTTGCCCAGGGTCACACAGCTAGGAAGTATCTGAGGTCACATGTGAACCTGGGACCTTCTGTTTCTAGACCTGGCTCTGGATCTACTGAGCCACTCTGTTTTGTTTTGTTGTTTTGGTTTTGGTTTTGTTTTGTATGTGAATGAGAGGGGAAAGAAAGATAAATTGCTCTCCTAACCATAGGAATAAGGAGTAGACCTGGGGTTTCATTAATGTAGGGAACTCCCAGATTCGGACATTCCCTCCCTCAATGAAGGTCAGCATCTTCTCTACAATGTATAGCTTCAGAAAGTTAGCCAGAGCCCTGAGAATTTAGGGGACTTGCACAGAGCCAGTATGGGTTCGGGGGATACTGAGTGCAAGTCTTCTTGGCTTCCAGGTGAGCTCTCTCTTTATCTGCCATACCTGCTATTTCCCTTATCTCTATCCTTAAGAATCTTCTGCTTTGTAAGATTGGTAATTTCAAAATTTTTCTCTTTTAAAACTTGCCACTGAAATTTTTTTTATGTTTGATCTTGAAAAGCCTCATTTTTATCTCGACTAAATTCTTAGAATGAGCTTGTGTTCATTCATTAAACATAATATTCCGATTATCTTTCTCTTTCCTCATTCTTCCTTTCTGCTCTGTTGCTCACATTTACCACATTCCCATGATACATTTTTTTCTCACAACATGCCACTTTCAGATCTTTCCATGCTACTGATCACTAGAATGACTTCTTTAAAAAAATGTAAAGAAAAAAAAAAGTTGAGTTTCCACAATGAAAGAGGCCTCATCCCAGCAGGATGCACATTACCACAGTCTGATAGACATTGTAACTCACTAAACTGTCCACGGTGCTTGGGGTATTCTATGCAGAGGATTTCTGACTGTAAGTTGGAAACACATTCCATCTCCTTCTGGAGCAAAGAAGAAATATTTTCACAGGATTTAAAGTACAAGAATTAAAACCCACTTCCTTCACCGACAGCATCAAGGGACCTTTTTAGGTTATTTTTGCTGAGATAGCTTGTTTGCGTTTTGGAAAAAGAAAGCCCAAGACAATTAGTGAAGGCCTCGTGAAAGGGTTAAATCATTTTCCTACAGCTTTCCTAAGCGGAACTGATAGCCTTAGTCTGACTTAAGGAGCTGGAATCAAAAGGCTGCCAACATCTGTTTTGGTCAGAGACAGATAAAAGAGACTAATTCATAGCGGGAATAACCCATGTATGGCATTCTGTATTGCATTACTGTTTTCCCCAAAACACACAAGCTTGAGATAGAATGATAAAACCTCACCTAAACTTTTTGACTGCGGAATGGAAAGAAAGGTGAATGAGTTCAAAGCTGAGCTCTCTCAGGGAGGATGGGTGCGATGGAGAGAGAAGAAAGGAAGCTGGATGGGGCAGTGGATAATAATAGCCAACATTTCTATAGTGCTGACTCTGTACCATAAGGACTTTACAAATAGTATCTCAGTTGGTCTTCACAACAAATCTAGGAGAGAGGGGCTATTATCATCATCCCCATTTTATGGGTGAGGAAACGGAGGTAGACAAAAGTTAAATGACTTGCCCAGGGTCACACAACTGATAAGTCTCTGAGGCCAGATTTAAACCCAGGTCCCTGAAAATAGTTCAGATGCAGTTTCAGACACCCACTATCTGGCAATGCATTACTCAGACTCAGTTGCTTCAATCATAACATAGGAATCATAATATCACTTCTTTCTCACACTTGTTATGAGAATCAAATGAGATATTTCTGAAATCATATAAGTTCCATTTTCTATGTATGCCCCTTTTCAGTTTATGGATTCTGTCTGCAGAGACAGTGTTTATAAGAAGAAATGATAAATATAATAAAATATAGCTTTAAAATTAAACATGATAATGTGGGACAGGTACAGCATGAAGAATGGAAACCCACAAATGTTACCAAACCCTCACTTGCACGATTTAGTTTGGGCATCTTAGCAAATCTCCTCTAGAATTGCTAAACAAGCAGCCAAACAAACTTACGGGAGTTCTGTTCCCTTTTTTGGCCTCATCCCTTAGTAAAGGCTTAGGAGTAATGGAGAGAAACAGCAGTCAGAATTTGGGTAATCCACACAATGAAGAGTCAGGCCATAAACAACCCAAAGTTGGCTATATCAAGATCTTGACATCGGAGCAGAGAAAAGGATATTTATTCTTCTTTTTCTTATCCAAGAGGGCCAGTAATTTGCAAAACTGTGCAGCACTTTGAACCCCATGACCTGTCAATAAACAATGTCAACTGTCTGGCTCTAGACAAGAAGCCTGGCTTAAAAATCCATTTTGTTTTTATGACATTGATCTTTACATTATTGAAACAGATGTGAGAGGAAGAGGGTTTTATGATATACATTGGACAATGGGAAGGGGATGCTCTAGGTAGAGTGCTGTAACAACAGGGCAGTAAGTACCCCATGGGCTACATTTTTATATGCAAATGCTGTGATTCAGAAGTCAGAGAAAATAATAACTATCGGGTGGTAAATATTTACTAAATGAAATAGCATTTGTTAAGCACTTAGCACTGAGCTTGGCACATAATAGGTGTCATATAAATACTTATTCCTTCCTTCACGTTAAGGACCTACTATGTGCTAGGTACTTGCATAAGGGATGGAGATACAAATAGAAAAAAAGATAGTTTCCGACCTCCTGGAGCTTATGTTCTAATGGAGGGAAACAACACATAAAAGAAACCTGAAAATTGGGGTAAGACTGTGGTGGAGAAGCCAAAAAGTTTACAATGAGGGCAGCTAAGTGAGATTTGAAGAGATATGAAAGAAATGGCAGTCCTGGTGTGAACTCTTAAGTGAAGGGCTTCGTGGCTCAACCCTCCAATTAGAACAGAGGGAACCAGTGAGATGAGAGTATCAAGGCTGATTGGATCTTTCAAGGTGATGAGATTTCCCAGTGATGAGTTTACTGAGGGCATCATTGAGAAGTCAAAAGGAGACAATAAAAAGCTGTCAGAGATGTGCAAAACACTTTACCTGTGTTATCTCAATTATGTCTTACAACTCCAAGAAATAGCTGTTATTATTGTACCCATTTAACAGATGAGGAGACTAAGACTGTGTGTGTAGATAGATAGATAGATAGATAGATAGATAGATAGATAGATAGATAGATAGATAGATGGATGGATGGATGGATGGATGGGTGGATGGAAAAATAGATAGATAGATAGATAGATAGATAGATAGATAGATAGATAGATAGATAGATATGAATGGATGAAGAGAGAGAGAGAGGAGAGAGGGAAAGAGAGAGAGAGAAGGGGAGAGAGAGGGAGAGGAAGGGGTGGGGCTAAATTAGATAGTGTCTCAGAGGCAAGGTTCTAAGTCAGAGAGAGGAGAGTGGGCCAGGAAAGGCGTCCTGTAAGAAAGTTGGGTTTGAGTTTAAAGGAGGACTCAAACTCAGGTCTTCTTGACTTAAAATCCAATACTCTAGCCACTGTGCTATCTAGCTATTCTTAGGGCACCCATCAAAATAGCAGTAATGGTGGGGAAAGTAGTAAGAGATAGGGAAAACTGAGGTGAAAAAATTCTGGTTTTTTCCTTAGTAGCTTTCATTTTGCTCTCCCATAGAAATGAACCTTCCTCCTAACATGCTCTTGCCTTCTCTTCTCTTCCTTATTTCTTTTCTGAGCCTCTACTTTTATGCCTTTCTCCTCTTCCCCCTCCCTTTCCTTCATGACCTCCCTCTCTTCAGTGCCCTCCCACTCCCAAAAAGCTGAAAGTGGTTCAATACTGGTAGAGGTGTGTTGGCACAATCATCTGGGGATGTGGTATTTAGGGAGGGGAGAGTGTGGTCAGGGTTGGCAGGCAAACTGTTCCAGTTACTTATTTTTCCCAGCTACAGCATTACATTAACATTAGCAAGCATTTAACATTTATGGAGAAGTGCAATATAAATATTGCCTTTTAGAGTGAAGGCCTTGCTCTGTCTAAAGGTCACTGGAAACCATGATTTCTTATCAGATGTGTTATTGAACTGCTGACCAGGAATGTGGAGGTCAGAAGTTTTCAAGATCCATATGACAGAAAGAAAGGGGCTAAGGGACTTTGAGAAAGATGGCTCAACTGTCTTAAAGTCTCTTATATCAAAAGATATAAATATGCCAAATATTTTTTAAAACAACAATGAGAGAATAAGAAAACTCTTCATACACACACACACACCTCCACAGAAAACCTAGAGACATCAATATAAAATGGTAAATCACCAAAAAGAAGCAAGAATAAAATGGATAAACACCATGGGATTTAAAAAAAATTGTCCAACAGTCTCAGATAAAAGGGAAAAGACTGTAACAAGGACTGCTAGTCATCCCAGAGTGAATAAAAGAACAACTATGAGAAAAAGGAAAATAATAAAGGAATTAAAGGGGGAAATGAAGCTCTTCCCAGACTCCCCTACTATTTGGGCCAGAGGATGTCTCTGAGATTATCTCTCATTTACACTGTATATATCTTATATGTATGTAATAGTTAAAATGCGACTCTCCCCATTAAAATGAATGTGAACTCTTTGAAGCAAGGTACAGTGTTGTTGTTTTTTTTTTACTTTCTTTATATTCCTAAAGATTAGAACAGTGCCCTGAATAGAATATTCAACAAACAAATGTTTGTTGACTGACTTCCTGGAAAGAAGGAAATTTACACAAGGAATTGATAATACAGAACAATTAATGAATAACTCCAATACTGTAAATTTATCTTTTAGTTTTTTTCATTCATAGTACTCTTTTAAGTTTAATCTGTATTATTAACATTTTCTCGATCACTTTCTTATATCTAAAGGCAATTAAAAAAACAATAAATCATTGATGATTTGTAGTATTTGCTTATTTCTAAGGTGGCAATGTTTACACCAGAATTTCAACATGCAGTTCTCTGAAGCTGGGAGACCCTTTCTCAAACATACCCCTGTACATTGTGATAATTAAAATGTTTGGGAGCAAGGGAAATATATAACAATTATGACTGCTGAAATATGTTTTCTACTGTGTCTTGGTTTTATATAAATATAAGATGGTCTCCAGGGAATATATTCCCAATTTATGAATATGCCCAAACCAACTGGGTTTTATAGAGAAATTTAATTTAAAATACACTGATTAATCAATAGAAAAAGAGAGAAAGTAAGAAAGGAATAAGAATGAATAAATCAGTCAGTTGGTTTTATCACTCACCCAAGATCTCTCTAGGTAAGGCTTCTCATGCCAACCTCAGGCTCCACCTTCAAGAGAGCCTCCTTTCAAGAAATGTTTTCAGAGAATTCTCCTCCTTCAGAGCCAGCCTTCTCTCCTGGTCCTCCAACAGAGCAACCTCCTCAGTCCTCCTTCAGAGCCACCTCGCTCAGAGCAAAAAACTCCCCTCCTTCTCTCCTCAGCCCCCGCTATCTTTAAGGAAAACATCTAAGTCGCCTCCCCTCAGTTCTCACATCTACCAATCACTGTCGATGTCTCCCCTGTGCCAATGGTGGCTCTAGCTTAACCCAGGACCTCCCAGAGGTCTGTTTCCTTTGCACATGTCTGTTGTAGGTCATATTCTCAAATAATTAAATCTTGATCTATGCTGCAGCCTTTCCTAAATCCTGTTAGACTGAGTAGGGTGGAGATTGTAAGTTCCAAGACCTGGTTCTGTCATTCCAAGTATCTCTATTGTATCAATTCTAAAATCAATCATGACTCAAAGAACTTCCTCTTCTATGCTTAAGCATAGGTCAAAGCCCTTTCCATTGTTTAGCAAAAGGTTTCTGTCCTAAAGTAGTCTTAAGTAGGGAGGAGAAGGATCCTCCCATGCCAAGGGGGTTCACATTCCAATAGAGTTCTTACTATCAGTAGGAAATTTTTTCCAAGTATGAAATTTTCCAATGGTGAAATTTCCAACATTCATAAGTCTAAGAAATTTTAAGGTTTACAATCCCCCCTGATGATCATTGGGAGACTAGTCTCCCCATTGATCATTTAACATAATCATTTTGTAGTTCTAAATGCACTTCTAAGTATAGATATACACAATATTCAATTTTCTAAGAGAAATTAGAATAGTGAGAGAGGAAATAGAAAAGAAAAGAAAGCAAAACCAATGTTTTGCTAGGTGCATTGACAGAAAGCCAAATTAGGGGCAGTCCCTTTTGACATAAATGTGTACAATTACAATAAATGTCCAATCAAAAGTTCAATCCAATCAATCATATCCAAAGTTCATTCTTGATCTTCTTAATGAAGTGTAGGTTTTCGGCATCTTTCTGCAACAGTTCATTCTCTGGATATAAAAGTTTCAAGCTTATTTCTTGAAGATCTTTTCTCGAACAAAATCAAATCTTGAATTTTTTACAAAAGTACAATCTTAAACAAGATTCAAAATTCTTGGATTTTTATAAAAATACAATCTTAAACAAAAAAATTCAAAAATTCTTAGATTTTAAATTAAAATACAACCCCCCCTGAAGTAAGTATTAAAAAAAATATCAAGTTTAGCTCAGAATGCAATGTGCAGTTATGGGGGTGTATGTGTCAATTATCAAAAGAATAGAAAAATAATCAAAAACATAAGAAAAATTCAAAATAGGCCTTGTATAGGTCCAGTTTAAAGTAATTTCTATCCCACAAGTATGTAGGACAGAATGCAGTAATATTTCACTTAGTCATTTGTAGCCAAGACTACAGGAAGTTGCCATAATATAAGAAGAAAAGAATTAGAATTCTATTTTGATGGGGAAATGTCATTCCCTCGTCTGATTTTTTTTTTTGTCATTCTCAGGGATATAGGGAGCCAGCATGATAGTCAAACTTTGTACTTGTTTGAGTACTCCATAAAAAGTGTAGATACAAGGAAGTCCTACAACTTAAACATAAGTTAAGCGTCGCAACCTCGAGTCTCACTTTAATATTTCTTGTGTGCTCTATTGGCACTATTCAGGTTTAGTCTGTGCTCCTTGTTTTTATCCCTTTTCCTGGAATCAGACACAAACATTAATCACAGTCCTATAATATTTTATCAATAAATGGCAGGTTCCCATAGTTTCAAGCTTTTAGGCATATATTGATATTATAGCAAGAGTATATATATTAACTTGTATTACTGCAGGAAAAAAATAATATTAATATTAATTATGTGTACCTTCAGTACAAAAAATGAGAAAAAAATCAAATATTCTGATCAAAAAATAAAAGAAAAGAAATAAGAAAAATAAGAAAAAAATCAGTAATTCAATATATTCTTGAAAAAACAGCATCCATTTGTCTATGGATTATTATCTCCAATTCATATGATAAGATAGAGTCACAATTCATATGATAGGATAGAGTCAATCAGTCTCAGCAGAAGATGCTTTCTTCACATGTGAGCAGTGAATCCAAGAGTCTCTTTCTCCAATCTTTATAGATGTTGGAGTAGTTAATAATATTTGGAATGGTCCTTCCCATGAAGGTTGAGTTGCTCCAGTTCGCTTGAAATTCTTGATATAAACTTTATCTCCTGGGTTCAGGTCATGCAGAGAAAAGTCTAATGGTCCAGCTTGTACTGCAGCTCCGGATTCATGAAGTTCACGTAGTTTGTGCTGTAACTCCTGTATATAGGAAGCAATAGTAATATCTCCCCCTAATAGCGATGTATAAGCCGGGGAGAAAGGCTTAGCCTGTATAGGCGGATGTCCAAAAAGCATCTCAAATGGTGAAATATGTAAGTCTCCTCCAGGCCTGCTTCTAAGATAAAATAGGGCCAGAGGGAGAATTTCAGGCCATTTTAAATGGGTCTCAGTGCATAATTTGCCAATCATAGTCTTAAGTTCTTTATTCATCCTCTCCACTTGGCCTGAGCTCTGGGGGTGATATGGAACATGGAATTTGGGAGTTATCCCCAAACAAGAATATATTTGGTTTAAGACAGAATTGGTAAAATGACTCCCTCTATCGGAGTCAATACGTGCTGGCAGACCAAAACGAGGAATAATTTCCTTTAAAAGTATCTTTGCAACAAAATCTGCTGTGGCTCAGGTTGTAGGAAATGCTTCCGGCCATCTGGTTAGTTGATCTACAATTACTAGACAAAATTTATAACATCCAGCCTTTGGCATCGTTATGAAATCTATCTGTAGATGTTCAAAAGGTGTGTAAGCCAGAGGACGTCCCCCAAAGGCTTTTCCATGATATGCATGTTGGTTATATGCCTGGCAGATAGGGCAGGCTGAACATACTTTAGAGGCTATAGTAGGTATACCAGGGGCTATCCATACTCTCTTGACAGAGTCCACGATGCCCTGGGTGCCAAAATGACCATTTTTGTGAATAGATTGGCAAATTTGGTTATAGAAACTTCTAGGGAGCAGGGGTTTCACATTCCAATAGAGTTCTTACTATCAGTAGGAAATTTTTTCCAAGTATGAAATTTTCCAATGGTGAAATTTCCAACATTCATAAGTCTAAGAAATTTTAAGGTTTACAACATATGGAAGCCTTAAAAGGTTTGCAAAGCACCTTACAGATATTATCTCATTTGATCTTTACAACAACCCTGTGAGGAAGGTGATTTCCCTCTTTTATAAATAAAATTAGAATATTGTAATTTTTAAAATAAAGAGATGAAAGAAAAAGTCACCACCAAATCAAAAGAGAGCAAAATTAGAGCATCTGCAACCTCTATAACCAAGGCAATTGATCTTGACAACAAAATGCAAAGGGAAAACATGAGAATTATTACTCAATAAAAACACAATAAAAAGTCATAATACAATACTTCGATAAATCATGCAGGAAGATTACACAGAATTATTGAGAAAAGAAGGGAAAATACAAATAAGTAGAATTGTTTGGAAAAGAGAGGAGAATACAAATAAGTAAAATCCACTGATAATCAATAGAGAGAAATACCCAGTTTAACTCACTCAGAAATTTCATGGTCAATTTTTGGAAAGGGAAAGTTACTTAACCTTGATAAGTCTCCATTTCCTAATTTGGAAAATAATGGGTTGGACTAGATGATCTAAATCTATGATGCTGTTCGTCTATTGTCCATAATATCCCTCAAATTCATTTTTGAATATTTTTTCTAGTTGAAGTTCTTATTATTTCAGACCTAAGTATATACAAGCAGGTTTCTAACATGTATCCTGGTTCCCATTCAAATCCATCCTATACATGACAACCAGATTAATCTTACAAATGCCCATTTCAGATTGTTAATTCATTCACTGGATGAGCACTTACTGAATTTTGTATAAGACACTAAGCTAGGTGCTATGAAGAATATGATGGGAATATCATGACCCTCTTCAAAAACTTTAAGTGTTGGCCCATAGCCTACTAAATGACTCCCCAATCTTTACCTTGTGTTCTTTTTTTTTTAAGTCTTACTTTCCATCTTTGAATCAATACTGTATATTGGTTCCCAGTTAGAAGAACAGTAAGGGCTAGGCAATAGAGGATGAGGGATAAGTGGCTTACACACAGGGTCACCCAGCTAGCAAGGATCTAAGACCAGATTTGAACCCAGGACCTTCCATATCTTCCATTAGCCACCGAGGTACCCCTTAATCTATCATTTTAAAATGTGGTTCTAATTGGACTTTCAATTCTTTTCTCATGATCCATATACAGTGGACTGCTCACAAATAATGAAATACATTCCATGAAACTAGACTATTCAAATTATTGCCTCCATATCATGGCTCCCAGTTGCTAATGCTTTGATATCATCTCCCTTCTTATTTCAACCAATTGAGGACCTTCCATGATTCTTGCCCCACTCTCATCTGGGAAAGATTGCTCATTCAAGTCAAGGCAACAGAAATTAATAAGCACCCACTAAGTACCAGGAATCACAGTAATGGCTCAAAGAAAGGCAAAAAGTAGTCCCTGTTCTCAAAGCCCTCTCAATTGAATAGGGGCAATGACATGTGAACAACTCTAAGCAAAGGTGTGTTTGTATATTCATATATATTTATGTGATAAATTGGTAGTAATCTTAGAGGAAGGCATAAGCACTAAAGAAGATCAGGAAAGGCTTCTTGCAACGGGCAGAATTTTAGCTGAGACTTGAAGGAAGTCAGGAAGCAAAAATGACAAGGGAAAAATATTCCAGCATGAGGGACTGAAAGTGCAAATACAGAGAATACTGAGGCATAGTGTCATATGCCTATCAACTAGAGGATGGCTAAACTAGTTACAGTATATGGGTGGGATGAGATATTATTGTTCTGTAAGAAATGGATAAAGGGGGGGCAGCTGGGTAGCTCAGTGGATTAAGAGCCAGTCCTAGAGACGGGAGGTCCTAGGTTCAAATCTGGCCTCAGCCACTTCCTAGCTGTGTGACCCTGGGCAAGTCACTTGACCCCCATTGCCTAGCCCTTACCACTCTTCTGCCTTGGAGCCAATACACAGTATTGACTCCAAGATGGAAGGTAAGGGTTAAAAAAAAAAGAAATGGATAAAGGAATGATTTAAGAAAAATCTGGGCATAATTTTATAAACTGATAAAGAGTGAAGTGAGTAGAACCCGGAGAATAATTTATTTAACAATAACAATATAGTAAAGATGAATTTTGAAAGATTTAAGAGCTCTGATCAATACAATAATGAATCATGATTTTAGAGAACTGAGTACTATTTAACTCTTATTTTGTTTTGTTTTATATTTTCCCAGGAGGGAGGAAGGAGACAAAGAAGGTGGTGAAAGCCTGATAATAAATGCTTGTTAATTGAAAAAAAAATTTAATACTAAATTACATCCAAAATACTATACTTGCAAAAGTGAAAATATTTCAACAGGCCAAACATCCTCTGAGCATTCAGGTTAATTGAAGTTTTATTTTAAATAGATAATCATCTAGATGTCTTTATCTCTGAGAAGCTGTTAATGTTATGATCCTTTGGAATATATTTAGAGTCAGAGCCTGGGATTCAATATATTGATATGGTTAACATCTTAAATTCTAATCTCAATTTTGCGACTAAGGGCTTGTCTTTCCATTACCTTAAGTGTGAAAGGCGACAATATAATCATTCAACTTTAGAGCTACAAGAAGAATAACTCGGTTCTGTAATACCTTAGGGCTGAACTCATAGCAGCTAAGTTTCTTCCAGCTCCTTCTTTGGACTTACAATCAAGCAGTCAATCAATAAACATTTAGCACCTATTGTGTGCTATGAGATAGTTAGATATTTTACCCACCTTTTATGTATGACAAAACTGAGACTTTAGGAGGATAAGTGACTATAATATGGTCACACAGTTAGTATGTATTGGAATTGAGATTCTGGTCCCAGTCTCCTGATACCAAAAGTCAGTTTTCCATAAAAGAAAACAGAGATGCAGATAAGTTATGACTTTCCTGATGTGCCAAGGAGAATTCGTGGCAGAGGTAGGACTCAAGTTTGTTGACTTATAAATAAGTCCTTCCCTCTTAGACCATATTGCTTCTCTTCCTTCCATTTACAACTTTCAGGATGTTGTTGTTATGATTATGTGTTCATGACTGTAAAGTGCATTGAGACTTTCCTGTAAAAAACACCACTAAGGCACCAAATAGTCTGATTCTCCCCAGGCCCTAAGCTTCTCTTTGATAGGAGTTAACCACCGAAAGAGATATTCATTTTGGTGCAAAGTAGGCTGACTCCAGATGAACCATGAAATGCAAATTGGCATTTCATGCCATCCTTTTTTCTCCATTTGGTATATTCTCTTTCCTCACTGTCCCCCCTCTCCTACCTCCAACTCAACACCTAGTCTATGGATTAGAAGCATTATGATATAGAGGAAGAAGGGCACTGACACTGCCAGTCACAGGACTTGGGTTCAAATCCTACCTCTGACATTCACTAGCTGTGAGATCTTGGACCTCAGTCCTATGTTTACCTGAATTCTAGTCCCTGAGGAAGTTAATCTACTCATTGGAGTTCCCATCCTACAGCCTAATGCAAATGAATGAATGAAAAAGTATGTTTCAGGCATTGTGGATGTGTAACTGCAGATACAAATATTTTAAAAAGAGGCAAGCCCTCACACACACTAGTCTTCTCTGAACAAAATGGGTTCCTAGATCCCAGATTATGTATGTTTCACATCCCAACTAGTCATCCAGACAATCTATCTCATCTACCTTCACCCACATCCAGTATTCCCCACCCTCTCCCTTTCCATCTCCCTAGGACAAAATTTCTTTCCCTCATCACCTTTCCCTATATATGTTGTCTTCCTCTATTGGAATATAAACTCCCTGAAGGCAAAGATTCTCTCTTTTTAAAAATCTCCTCTCTCCTGAATTTAGCATAGTGCCTGGTATATAATAAACATTTATAAATACTTTTTCATTCAAGTCATTTAACCTCACCAGACCTCAGTTTCTTCATTTGTAAAATGAAAGGGTTGGATTATACAGACTTTTAAAGTTCCTTCTTGCTTTAGATGTATGCTCATATGACCATTCCTCAACAAGAATAAGAAACTTGCTTTCTCAGTTACCTCAAAAATTCAAGAATTTTTAGGATCCAGGTATTAATTGCAAATGACTTAAAGTGCTAAGTCCCCCCAAAATAGAATGGAATGGAATGGGATGGATGGGAAAGCACTTATTTATTAAGTCTTACCATGTATTAAATACTATACCAAGCTCCACAGATGCAAAAAGAAAGGGAAGATATTCCCATTTTCCAAAGAAATTACATTCTAAGAATAGAAGAAAATCCATACAGCTCAACTGCAGGGCAGATGGAATACTCCAGATTTCCTTAGAATGTAATGGGATGACAAAGTCTCCTTAGAATTTAATAATGAGACCGAAAGCAATGCCAACAGGTCCATAGAATTTAATGGGAAGGTAGACAGTAGGACCACCATCTTACTGGAAGGATTGTGATTGATGGTTCCTGATCATCCAAGCAATGTGAGTGGCTATGTCTCTGACCATTAGCTGTTAGAGAGGGAATAGGGAGCCTGAGCAGTAGGATGGCTCAATGCTCTGGGTAACTGCTGCATTCCCAGAGGCATCATTTAATGCTTGGTGGGCCACAGTGGATAAGGTAGGGAATAGAAAAGGCTTCCTACTCACCCCCCCCAATCTATTTCAATCCTACTTCATCCCTGAAGCCTCCCATTAATTCGTTTAATTGACTCATTCAGTAGAATAAGTATGAAATGGTAGAATTTCAAGTTGTGTCATAGACAAGGGTGGTGAGATTTTTAGAGGCAAATCTTTATCTTGTCACCCATCAAATAACAGCACCTAAGTGGTCTACTACAGACTGTAACTATACTGTATGAATAGACCAAATAGAAGACATCTATTTTTATGTATAAGTTGATATCCAAGAAGGACATAAGCACAATCTGAGATAGAAGGGAAATTTATCTTGGGGTAGAGTGTGATAGGGTGGGAGGAGCAGAGAATGTCAAATTAAAATTTACTGGTGGCCCATATCTTTTTTGGTTAGGAAAATACAGTCTGGCAGGTTCTAGTATACTTTAAGAAAGAAACATCCACTTGGAGCTAAAAGACACTTGTGAAAAATTCTGGTATCATTTTTTAAATGTTGCAGATGTCATCAATTAGACCTTCCCATCTTAAGCTACTTTGGGAGGGGGAGGCAAATTTCACCCTCCTCCTCCACAGCTATTTGCCACCACCACCAGCAGTCCCACATATGCCCACCCCCCACAGAAGGCTCTCATTTAGCACCCCTCATAAGCTCTTCACATTATCCCATGCAAAACAATTCTATCTGGAGCCAATTTGGGGGGGGTGTAATTTATTCCAGACTTTTTCTGGGGGAAAAAAAGCCATGAGATCTTGAGCCTTCTCAGATGTATAGCCAACAGGGAGCCCCCCAGTCACATACATTTATACAGTCAGTGTTCCCAATGCCAAATTTCAAATTCAGAGACAGCATATGAATGTACCGTGTTTCCTGAAGGAGACTGGATCCGTACTCCAGGAACGAATGGAGTATATGGATTCATACATGTGCTTCTCAACTCTAACAGGTATAAAATGGAATGTAACCTTCACTTAGAGGTTACACAACCCTCATTTAATAAGTAGGCTACACCAATACCATTGTTGCGTCTACTTTCCAAGGAGGGCAGGGCAAAAAGAAAAGAAGCTATATGTTTCAAAATATTTCTAGCAGTTCTCTTTGTGGGGGCAAAGAACTGGAAATTGAGGGCATATCTATCACCTGGGCAATGGATAAACAAACTGTGATAGAATACTACAATGAACACATTGATTTTTGAAAACTTGGGGAAAACTACATGAGATAATGAAGAGTGAAATGAGTAGAACCACAAGAACATCATATACAGCTAAAGAGTTAATATTTTGAAGAATAACTTGTGAATGTTCACCCCCAGAGAATGGAGAACCTGAGACGACATAATCTAGACATACATATGTTTGTCAGATGGTACCTTTTCTGGTGAGGAGAGGAGAGGGAAGGACTGAGATATCTGAAAAGAAATTCTATTAATTAAAAATAAATAAAGAGGCTGCAAATGCATCATCATTGGATCTAGTAATTGGATGAAAAACATAATTCATTTTTATGTTGTAGCAAGGAAGAGAATGACTGACAGGTATTAAGACATAAAATCATTTTAACAATGTACCTGGCTCAGGTACATAAGACTAAGTAAGAACAGAACAAATATAGAAGAAACAAATATGAAAATGTATTCTATGGTTGAGTATCATTTTCTACCATAGAAAATGAGGAGAAATTTTAAATGGATGTCCCAAGGACATTGTTTTATGAGTTGCTGTGATATAAAGAAATATCAAAACTATATATAGTCAGGGCCATAACTAGCAAGGGGGCCAAAGGATCTTTTCCCCAGGGTGATAACATCTGGAGGAGTATATTCCTTTTTGGTGGTGGCCATTGTCTTTGCATTTTGTCTTGTGGGCACCATCACATCCCATCGGGTATCCTCTCTCAGAGATAAAGAGATAAAGAATGGTCATCTCATCCAGGCTTAACTATACTCTCAGTTAGAATGATTCTGTTGTTTGTATATACTTGCTTGCCTGTTGTCTCCCCATTAGACTGTGAGTTTCTCTGTCAAAGGATAAGCAGAATGCACCATCCGTTGTCCTCTGGAAACATAGTTTGTCATTGCATTTTTCAGTTATTTTTCTTTATAATTGTTTCTGTTTTTCACTTGGCTCTACTCATTTTAGTCTGTATCAGTTCATACAGGTTTTCACAGGTTTCTCTGAACTGGTCATTTAAAAAAAATTTTTTTTCAGTTCCAAATTCATCATCTCTCCAACCCATTTAAAAGGAAAGAAATATGATGTCCATTATACATACTTTTTATCTTTTCTTTAATAGCCTTTGGGTCAGTCACTTATTTCCTCGCAGAGAACGTGTTAGAAGAAATGAATGCAATAGTTCAATTTATAAATTCAAATAAATTGGGATGTGATTGGGCCAGGATTCAGTTTCAGTTTTCCTTAAAAGGTAACAAAGCAGTCTAAATGGCAGGAAAGTCTGAATTATAATATTTTTAAAAAGACATTTGCATTTCTTCAGGTATGTGAAATAATAAACAAAATATCTAGAAGAAAACATATGACTTATCACTTGTTTATATGGGTATATGACCTGAGGATTAGGTTTTAAAAAATTACTCTATTGTAAAAATGAATAATATAGAAATAGGTTTTGAATGATAATATCTGTATAACCTAGTAGAATTGCTTGTAAATTCTGGGAGGTGGGGGGAAGAGGGAAGGAAGACAACATTAATCATGTAACCAGGGAAAAACATCTTTTAAAAATAAGTAAAACTTTTAAAAAATAATAAACTAAGTACTAAGGAAGGCTTTCCTATTACACATCTTGCTGGACCTGCTTTAATGGAGGGATGACATTTGTAATTAGCATTATTAACATATAGAGTTCTTTAAAAGTGTTTAGCTGCTTACAGAAAATTTAAAGGAACTCTGACACTTTTGTTCACACAACTAATTTGACTAACAAACCTTTTCTTCTCAGTAACCTCAAAAATTTAGCCCCTGGCTGACTTCACTCTATCTGAATCAACAAAGTACAGTTTAACTATGTTTCTCAGTAGTCATTCATTCTCTCTGTGCTTTCTCCTGGATAACATTTTAGGTCCCTGGTGAAAGTGCACTGCATGATTTAACTGCCTGGAATAATATTCAGGAAAATATTTTTCTTCATAAGTTTGGAACCTTATTGTTGTTGTAGCTCCTGCTGCTGTTGCTGCTGCTGTCCTTGGTCCTCGAAGAAGACCAAAATAACATCATGATGTCGGATTCAATATACATTGTGTCTGACTGACTAATCAGACCAACATGAGCTTGGAATGTGTCAGGCACAAATACTCCATTGGGATAAAGATCAACACTTCACTCAGTACCTGGCACATAGTAGATATCTAATAAAATGCTTACTGACTTGGCTGACTGACAACTGCTATCACCCCAACTATGTCTTGCCATGTTTCTTTTGAGTTATTGCAATTCCATTTTCCTCATAAAACACAGTATCTTCTTTGATATGGGCATGCCATGCTGGATGGCCCTACACCAGTATCTCCCATGTCTCACAATCCATACCAAAGTTCTTCAAAGACCATGAAAATGTCCTTGTATCACTTCTGAGCTCCATGTGAGTGCCTGCCTGTCTTGTGTGAGTCCTCTGTAAAATTGTCTTTTAGGCAAGAGCACATCTGGCATTCAAACAACATGGCCAGTCCATTGGAGTTGAGATCTTGGCAATAGAGTTGGAATGCCTGACAATTCAGCTCTAGAAAAGACCTCA